>NW_026635350.1:0-1705 GCF_028554395.1 Pezoporus wallicus | reverse complement strand
CCTAACCCTAACCATTCACCAGCTTTCCCTCCTGGCTCTTCGATTGTGGGAGCAGACGGCAACTGTTCGTCCTCTACTCACTGTGCAGCTGGACAGCCGAGAGCAAGCTCCGAAGAGGGTGCATTCAAATGGACCTTTAGGTATGAAAGCGAGGAGCGACAGCAATGATGGTGACACCGTTGCAAAGCTGACTGTGTGCTGAAGATGCCCAGCACATGCTTTCCCTCCTGGCTCTTCGATCTGGGAGCAGAAGCCAAAGTTCGTGCACTAACCCTAACCCTACTGTGCTACTGGGCAGCCAGAACCCTAGCTTTGGAGAGGTTGCACCCAAATGTACTTTTAGGTATGAAAGCGAGGAGTGACAGCAATATGGTGACACCGTTGCAAAGCTGACTGTGTGCTGAAGATGCCCAGCACATGCTTTCCCTCCTGGCTCTTCGATTGTGGGAGCAGACGGCAACTGTTCGTGCTCTAATCACTGTGCTACTGGGCAGCCGAGAGCAAGCTCCGAAGAGGGTGCATTCAAATGGACCTTTAGGTATGAAACCGAGGAGCGACAGCAATGATGGTGACAGCATTGCAAAGCTGACTGTGTGCTGAAGATGCCCAGCACATGCTTTCCCTCCTGGCTCTTCGACTGTGGGAGCAGACGGCAACCCTAACCCTAAGCCGAACCCTAACCCTAACCCTAACCCTAAATAACCCTAACCCTAATCCCCCTAACCCTAACCCTAACCCTAACACCGTAAAAGCTAACCCTAACCCTAAAGATGCCCTAACACATGCTAACCCTAAACCTGGCTCTTAACCCTAACCCTAACCCTAACCCTAACCCTAAACCTAACCATAACCCTAACCCTAACCCTAACCCCTAACCCTAACCCTAACCCTAACCCTAAACCCTAACCCTAACCCTAACCCTAACCCTAACCCCAAAACCCTAACCCTAACCCTAACCCTAACCCTAACCCTAACCCTAACCACTAACCCTAACCCTAACCCAAACCCCAACCCCAACCCTAACCCTAACCCTAACCCTAACCCTAACCACTAACCCTAACCCTAACCCTAACCTTTCACCAGCTTTCCCTCCTGGCTCTTCGATTGTGGGAGCAGACGGCAACTGTTCGTGCTCTACTCACTGTGCAGCTGGGCAGCCGAGAGCAAGCTCCGAAGAGGGTGCATTCAAATGGACCTTTAGGTATGAAAGCGAGGAGCGACAGCAATGATGGTGACACCGTTGCAAAGCTGACTGTGTGCTGAAGATGCCCAGCACATGCTTTCCCTCCTGGCTCTTCGGATCTGGGAGCAGAAGCCAGACGTTCGTGCACTAATCGCTGAGCTTCTGGGCAGCTGAGAAGCAGCTTTGGAGAGGTTGCATTCAAATGTACTTTTAGGTATGAAACCGAGGAGTGACAGCAATAATGGTGACAGCATTGCAAAGCTGACTGTGTGCTGAAGATGCCCCGCACATGCTTTCCCTCCTGGCTCTTCGACTGTGGGAGCAGACGGCAAACCTAACCCTAACCCTAACCCTAACCCTAACCCTAACCCTAACCCTAACCCTAACCCTAACCCTACCCCTAACCCTAACCCTAACCCTAACCCTAACCCTAACCCTACCCCTAACCCGAACCCTAACCCTAACCCTAACCCTAACCCCAACCCTAACCCTAACCCAACCCTAACCCTTAGCCTAACCCTA
>NW_026635349.1:0-1698 GCF_028554395.1 Pezoporus wallicus | reverse complement strand
TGCCCCCCAGGTACTACGACGTTCCCATCGTGACGCTGGACTTCTGCTCCCTGTACCCGTCCATCATGATGGCGCACAACCTGTGCTACAGCACCCTGCTGCCGCCGGGGGGCGTGCAGCGCTTCGGGTACGGCCGGGGGGCTGCCCCATAGCGCGCCCCACAGCGCGTGCCCCACAGCGTGTGCCCCACAGCGTGTGCCCCATAGCGCAACCCAGAGCGTGTGCCCCACAGCGTGTGCCCCATAGTGCAACCCAGAGCGTGTGCCCCAGAGCGTGTGCCCCAGAGTGTGTGCCCCACAGCGCGCCCCACAGCGTGTGCCCCACAGCGTGTGCCCCATAGTGCAACCCAGAGCGTGTGCCCCAGAGCGTGTGCCCCATAGCGTGTGCCCCATAGTGCAACCCAGAGCGTGTGCCCCAGAGCGTGTGCCCCAGAGTGTGTGCCCCACAGCGCGCCCCACAGCGTGTGCCCCACAGCGTGTGCCCCATAGTGCAACCCAGAGCGTGTGCCCCAGAGCGTGTGCCCCATAGCGTGTGCCCCATAGTGCAACCCAGAGCGTGTGCCCCAGAGCGTGTGCCCCAGAGTGTGTGCCCCACAGCGCGCCCCACAGCGTGTGCCCCACAGCGTGTGCCCCATAGTGCAACCCAGAGCGTGTGCCCCACAGCGTGTGCCCCATAGCGCAACCCAGAGCGTGTGCCCCACAGCGCGCCCCACAGCGTGTGCCCCATAGCGTGTGCCCCATAGAGCAACCCAGAGCGTGTGCCCCATAGCGTGTGCCTGATAGGGCTACACAGTGGGTGTGCCCCACAGCGCGCCCCACAGCGTGTGCCCCAGAGTGTGTGCCCCAGAGTGCAACCCAGAGCGTGTGCCCCACAGCGCGCCCCATAGCATGCGCCCCACAGCGCACCCTAGAGTGTGTGCCCCACAGCGCGCCCCACAGCGTGTGCCCCATAGTGCAACCCAGAGCGTGTGCCCCACAGCGCGCCCCACAGCGTGTGCCCCAGAGTGTGTGCCCCATAGTGCAACCCAGAGCGTGTGCCCCATAGCGTGTGCCCCATAGCGCAACCCAGAGCGTGTGCCCCATAGCGCGCCCCACAGCGTGTGCCCCATAGCGCAACCCACAGCGTGTGCCCCACCGCGCGCCCCATAGCATGCGCCCCACAGCGCGCCCTAGAGAGTGTGCCCCACAGCGTGCCCCCATAGCGTGCACCCCACAGCGTGCCACATAGCGCACACCCCATAGCGCCCACCCCATAGACCCCACACCCCATAGCGCACACCCCATAGCGCACACCCCATAGCGCACACCCCATAGCGCCCACCCCATAGACCCCACACCCCATAGCGCACACCCCATAGCACACACCCCATAGCGCACACCCCATAGCGCCCACCCCATAGACCCCACACCCCATAGCGCACACCCCATAGCGCACACCCCATAGCGCACACCCCATAGCGCGCACACCCCATAGACCCCATAGCGCCCACCCCATAGCGCACACCCCATAGCACACCCCCATAGCGCCCACCCCATAGCGCGCACACCCCATAGCGCAGCCCCCACATCCCGTCCCCAGGCTGGGCCCCACTGATTACATCCGGACGCCCTCGGGGGAGCTCTTTGTCACTTCCAAGGTGCGCCGGGGGCTGCTCCCAAAGGTGCTGGAGGGGCTGCTGGAGGCTCGGAGCAGGTGGGG
>NW_026635348.1:0-1698 GCF_028554395.1 Pezoporus wallicus | reverse complement strand
AGCCAGGAAGGAAAGCATGTGCTGGGCATCTTCAGCACACAGTCAGCTTTGCAATGCTGTCACCATTATTGCTGTCACTCCTCGGTTTCATACCTAAAAGTACATTTGAATGCAACCTCTCCAAAGCTGCTTCTCAGCTGCCCAGTAGCTCAGCGATTAGTGCACGAACGTCTGGCCTCTGCTCCCAGTGCCGAAGAGCCAGGAGGGAAAGCATGTGCTGGGCATCTTCAGCACACAGTCAGCTTTGCAACGGTGTCACCATCATTGCTGTCGCTCCTCGCTTTCTTACCTAAAGGTCCATTTGAATGCACCCTCTTCGGAGCTTGCTCTCGGCTGCCCAGCAGCACAGTAAGTCGAGCACGAACAGTTGCCGTCTGCTCCCACAATCGAAGAGCCCGGAGGGAAAGCTGGTGCTCTGAATCTTCTGCACACAGTCAGCTTTGACCCAGTGCGTCCATCATTGCTGTCGCTCCTCACTTTCATACCTAGAAGTTCATTTGAATCCAACTTCTCTGCTCGTTGCTCTTGGCTGCCCAAAAGCACAGTCAGTAGAGCATGAACGTCTGGCCTCTGCTCCCAGAGCCGAAGAGCCAGGAGGGAAAGCATGTGCTGGGCATCTTCAGCACACAGTCAGCTTTGCAACGGTGTCACCATCATTGCTGTCGCTCCTCGGTTTCATATGTAAAAGTCCATTTGAATGCAACGTCTCCAAAGCTTGTTCTCGGCTGCCCAGGGGGACAGTGATTAGTGCATGAACGTCTGGCCTCTGCTCTTAGAGCCGAAGAGCCAGGAAAGAAAACATGTGCTGGGCATCTTCAGCACACAGTCAGCTTTGCAACGGTGTCACCATCATTGCTGTCACTCCTCGCTTTCATACCTAAAGGTCCATTTGAATGCACCCTCTTCGGAGCTTGCTCTCGGCTGCCCAGCAGCACAGTGAGTAGAGCACGAACGGTTGCCGTCTGCTCCCACAGTCGAAGAGCCAGGAGGGAAAGCATGTGCTGGGCATCTTCAGCACACAGTCAGCTTTGCAACGGTGGCACCATCATTGCTGTCGCTCCTCGGTGTCATACCTAAAGGTCCATTTGAATGCAACCTCTTCGGAGCTTGCTCTCGGCTGCCCAGCAGCACAGTGAGTAGAGCACGAACAGTTGCCGTCTGCTCCCACAATCGAAGAGCCAGTAGGAAAAGCTGGTGCTCTGAATCTTCTGCACACAGTCAGCTTTGCAACAGTGCCTCCATCATTGCTGTCGCTCCTCACTTTCATACTGAGAAGTTCATTTGAATCCAACTTCTCTGCTCGTTGCTCTTGGCTGCCCAGCAGCACAGTCAGTAGAGCACGAACGTCTGGCCTCTGCTCTCAGAGCCGAAGAGCCAGGAGGGAAAGCATGTGCTGGGCATCTTCAGCACACAGTCAGCTTTGCAACGGTGTCACCATCATTGCTGTCGCTCCTCGGTGTCATACCTAAAGGTCCATTTGAATGCACCCACTTCGGAGCTTGCTCTCGGCTGCCCAGCAGCACAGAGAGTAGAGCACGAACGGTTGCCGTCTGCTCCCACAGTCGAAGAGCCAGGAGGGAAAGCATGTGCTGGGCATCTTCAGCACACAGTTAGCTTTGCAACAGTGTCACCATCATTGCTGTCGCTCCTCGGTTTCATACCTAAAAGTCCACTCGAATGCAAACTCTACGGAGCTTG
>NW_026635347.1:0-16841 GCF_028554395.1 Pezoporus wallicus | reverse complement strand
TAAAATTTAAGATCCTTTAGGGAAGATTATGTGCTGATATTGAAAAAAATTGATCCTTCTGGTGTTTATAGATTTATATATATACATATACACCCCCCCCCAACCTTCCTTTATGCCAATAATAAGAACAGCATATTTTAAAGCATGACAATTTTACAAGTCTTCCCATGCATGCAGAAGCAGCTTTTGCAGTGACTGGTTTCTTAATGTGCAAGAGTCACTTACCTCAGCATGTCCGTAAGCATGCCCTTAACCTTTTTTATAAAACAGTATGTATGGAGCAATTAGTATTTCAAACAAATTGTGAGAAGATGGGTTGAACTTACTTATCTCTCAGACTGAAACATCTTTATGTGCAGATCTTATAAAATGGATAATAATTTTGTTAGGGGGATGTATTCAGTGAAATTTCTGCCAGCTTTCAATACCTTAGAATAGTAATCTAAAAAAATAAAATAAAAAAATTAGTGTATTAATAGATAAAAATTTGGATTTGATTAATACAGAAAAATGAAAAACTGTCAAATATTTAACCATTACTTGTTAACTGTTGTTTTCTTAATTATAAGCAGCTGTGAATGTGAAAGAACAAGCAGAGAATTATAACAGCTGAGCATACAGACTTTAAAGCTGTACTCTTTCTAAAATTATTCCAAGACACCCAGAAGACTGAGGGAATAGTCTATATTATGTATAATTTTAATTTAATTTCCCCACAAAAGCTACTTAGTGTTAAGAACACCTGTTCAAGACCAATGGTTGGAAATAGTTTTGTGAATGGTAAATATTACTTTGTTGGGTTGCTCTTTTCACTTGCCTCAAAACTCAAGCCAGATCTTCAGCTGTCATAAATCACCTCCTTTGAAATGAAAATTGTGTGTTGATTTACACAACAAAGGTGGAACTCCAGCTTTCTATTATTCAGGTGTAGTATGACCTACTGGATGAAGGGTTTGGCAGGCTGCACAATTAAACAGGAGCATCTCTCTTCTTGCTTTGTAATGTGAATTTGAAACATGCAGAGCACTGAAGAAACAAGCCTTCATATACCAATCCTAGTGCTGAATGTATTTTAAACCTGTGTGGCCACAGCCTTTGGCATCTCTGAGAAAACAGATTCCCAATATGTAATTTCAGATTATTTTTTTTTTCCTGGAAATATTTTTGTTATATTATATGGCTGCAGTTAAGTTTGTCATGATTTCTGTTATAAGCTCTTATTTTCAAAGGGCTTTGACGAGAAAGTTTCAGGGAGTTAAAATTTCTTCAGCTGAAATTTTGAGATAAATTATAATATTATCCATTCTGTATTTCATTAAAGTAGTCTAGCCTTATTTAAGACTATTTTTTGGTTATCAGAAGGAAACACTTCAAATTTCTAAATGAGAGTTACATTTTGAATGTATGCTCACATCTCAACAAGTTACATCAATACCAGCAAATTTAACAAGTAGAAAAGAATTCAGTAGGAGTTTTGCCACAGATGTGGAGAATCACAGATGATAATTTAGAGTTTCTCTAATTGTCCTAGGTTTTATACTTAAGAGTGGAGTAAAGAAACTAGAAGGTTTCTTTAAAGGATTTTACTTATTGCTTGTGGTGCGCGGATTGACTCCACAACTCGTTAAAGTTGTAAAGTAGGTATGCTTTTTATTCAGCGCTGAGATGCACGGGGATAATTCCTCAAAGTCATGCGTGCCTCAGTGTTGTTTCCCTCTACATTTATTCTCTAAAGTTATATATATTTATAAGGTTGCACAACATGCCTATACATATTCATGTCCTATCCCCGCTTCGTATTATAATGAGCCAGAAGGTCCTCTGCACCTGCGCACTGCCCCCTTTGGTCATGGGCAGGGGTCTCAAGATGAAGTAAATGACTCTTCCTCCTGTGGGTAGGGGTCTTCAATATGAAGTAAATGAGTCTTCCTCTTCTTGCACTTTTTACCTTTTAGTCTTCACCTATGGCCTTAGGGTTTGGTCGGTATCCCAGCCATAAACCATCTGCTTCTCCCCCTTATCAGTAGATTCAGGCATCTGCATTTCCTTATCAATAGCTGCTTATCAATAGGACCAAGTGTCTGCTTTTCCTTATCAATAGGACCAGGTGCCTTTGTTCTGCTTAGCAGGCATTTACAACAGACAATACTTTTGTTTAAGCAAGCAAATTCCTCTAACCCCCTTGTACAACCCCCCTGTACAACCCCCTTGTACAATCCCCTGTACTTTGGTCAACTCTCTGCATCACTTGAAGAAGTAAATGTCAAGTCAGATCATCTGGTGCAGGCTGGAAGATGGTGTCAGTTTAAACCCAACTGGCCTATCCAAGTTCATATATATATTGCCATTTTTAATATTGAATTATGTTTTCCATGCAGCAGCGGTTTCTGCATGGGGTGATTGAACACCCATATAACTGTGGAGTCAGTATTTAGTAGCAGGTAAAGCACAGCTACTTTGTTAGCTTTTTTTTTTTTTTGCAAATGCAAAAGAAATGTCTTCAAATATCAATAAATACAAATTGGCAATTCACTAAATGAAAAATTAAAGGATATGCTCCTAGAATTGGACAATATGTAGGAGTCCTTGGCAGTTCCAGAGGCTTTAGTGTGCAGTGTTTTTGCAGGCTTAGGCTGCAAGTTCTTCCTCGGGGATTTGTGCTGCTTCCTCCCTCAAATGGGGTCTGCAAGAAATCCCACCCTTCACATTGTTTTATCTGAGTGTTTGGGGTTTTTGCTTCTCATGCTTCTTATAAAACTTTTGATTTTTCTGTTTTTATGGGGGGTTGGGGTGGGGGACGGGGAAGGTAACGGTAACGGTAGCACACAACACATTCAAATAAAGGCAGTTAAACTTTATTTGGTGTTTCTATTGAAAAAAAGAAAGAAAAAGATGGTGGGAGGGAAGGAAAAAATTCTTAAAACTTTAAGATATACTCTTCTTCAGTGTTATTTTTAACAGTATTAGGACAAAATAATTTGGTCAGAAATATGCATCTCCTTTTAAGTCCACAGAGTCTTTTAGTGGTTTTGCTGGATTGTTATGTTATTTTATCTGAGCTGCTAGAGTTAAGACTAGAGGTCCAATCTTCACTTCAATGAAACGGGATTAGGTTTGGCAGTTATTTTACAAATTGAAATATATTTATTATCACTGACTTGTTTATATATTTTGTCTCTTCCTGTATCCACATACTGTAAATATTTTTTATTAAAAAAGAAAATATTTCAAGAAATATTAAGAAATTCAATCCTAGCTCCATTAAACCAGTAGAAAATTTCTACTAATTTCAGTGGGGCTAGCATTTCAACTCTCATTAGAAATTGAATTTATTCTGCAGGTTTTGGTCAGAGAATCCTTCAGCTGAGTTTAAGGGAGTCTGCCTCATTAGTGTGTGTAAATCAGGCCAGTTAAGTAGATGTTTTTAAAATAATTGAGGACTGCACTGTGACTACTGCAGTCACATTTGGAAGTATTAGAACAAATGCACTGTGTAATTTGTACTGTAGAAGCTAAAATATTCAGGCTGATTGATAGAGATGGACAGTACCTTGCAAAACATAAAGCTAGAAATCAGTCTCACAAATTTTATTAGTCTCATAGTGTTAGATCAGCAAAATGAAGACACATGGAAAATAGGCTTATTAAGTTAGAAGTGAATTGAAGTGCTTTGTGAAATCTCACAGACTGACCAAGCAAGGGGTTAGTGTGGACCATCACAAATTTTGCATCAAAACTGTATTACTCATTCCATGAGAAGAGATGAAGTTTGTACATGCAAAAATGCGATGCTTTCTGGAGGGGTGCACGTTTGCCTGCCTTTTCCTAATGTAAGCTGTATTTACATAGGAAATTGTTTGGGTTTTTTTTTTTTGACTGTCATATCTATGTCAGAGTAGGGTGTGATGGTTTCCAGAACCCTCCTGATACACTTTTGGAAGTAAAACTGTGGAAGAGATCTGGCTAATCTGCTTCCATAATTAATAAATCATTAGGTGGCATCAGGAAAAATAAATCCTATCATGAGATATAAAGTGTATGCCACTTCCTGATATTTTCAATACACAGCCATGTTCCATATACCTTTGCTTAATGCACAATAAAAAATACTTTATTATGTCTTTATATATAATTTGTTAAAACAAATCCAAGATATTTTCCATCTAGTCATCAAAAAGCCTGAAAGAATGAATGTTGATCAGCAAGACTTGAATTTTTGAGATCTTTTTTGATACAGTAGATTAAAAATGATCCCGTCTGAGAACAGGTACTCATTTGATCATGTTGTTTTGATTTTATTATTATGATAAAAAAACAAACACAAAAGCTTTACTGTGTAAAATGTAGGAAAATGTGAGGAAAGTAGATTCATCGATAAAGTTCACTTTATGATTTTAGAGAGCATGTTGTTGCATTGCTATTGTTTTTATTGTATTTACAATGTATTTTTTGTCTAACCCTGTACATTTTGAAATGTAACTACTGTAACCTGAAATAAATAAATATAAATAGTAATGAAGTGTTTCATGTTGCTAAACAACATAAAAAGCACAGATCTCCTTCACCCCCACCCACCTTTGAGAATTGTTTTATGGTTCAGCTAGTTTATTCTGTTTGAATTGCACATACTTTATGAAACTGCAGCAGCTCTAGATCATGTTTTAACACCAGGTTTGTGGTGCTTATCTAAAAGAAAAAGACTGACACTTCAGACTCTAGTCTTATATATGATGAAGCCTTTCTATTTGGCTTTGGTTACTCACTTGTCTACTGTAAAACTACTTTGGCAAGTCTCTTAAGATGAATCATATTTTGTGTGCCAAAACCTAGAAATTATTTCAATTACTCCAGCGATCATCTGATTTTAAAATTTATATAGGTATTAAAGTGCATTCTATATTTGCCTAATTGTGAAGTAAATGGAGTTATCATCTCTTAAATTTAAATGTCAGGTGTAATTGAGGGCATTCTTAGATCTTTTATTATTTAAAAATGTCTCAGTATTCTCTTTTGTTGCATAAAAAATAATTGCTATTTAGTTTAGAGTACTGAGATTGAGACAGAGCAGTGCCTACATTCACAGTAAAGATGTAGAAGTGAGGCTATAAGCAGTCATGTCTCCTTGGGCTTGCGATTACCCAGGTGCCTCATTGTGTTATCTTTTTAGCTTTTGTACGTTTCACAAAAGCATTCCTAAATGCTTTCTAAACTCAATAATTTACCAGTTAAGAATAGCTTAGTAATTTGAGAGGAATATTGTTTTCAGCAAAGCTGAATTTCTCTGCTTGTTAGTGCTGAGCCAGCTGCAAATCTCTGCTTGCCTCAGTTTCCCCCATAGACAAATCATAGAATAGTTAGAAATGGAGGTTAATAACTACCTTGTAGTTCTTTGAGATTCACTAATGGAAAACTTTTTGTAAGAATAAAGTGCTTTAATTATTATTGTTATTATTATTATACCTGTTTTGTATATTTTAAAGCTTAGCTTATTCACACCTAAATAAGGCTCCACATCTCCTCATTGCAAAGACACTGATGACCATCAAAGTTAGGCTTTTAATTTGGAAATTATTTCAATCAGGATAATCCTCTGGAGATTTTTCCACTGCTTGTAGAGAAAATATAGTGAAGTTTAAATCCCATCCTAGAATTCATCTTGCTATACTTCAGCAGTGTAAAAGTCAGATGCCTTGTCAAAAGTGGTTGTCTGAATTCTTTCTGTTTACTGGGGAAGGGGAGAGATGATGATGTTCCAGGCTGGGATTACTTAACTCTGAAGTGTCTCTTTGGCTACAGTGGGAGGGAGTTTAAGTGATGAGCTTTGCACTACATGCCTAAATTTAAGAAAGCTAAAGAGAAATAATGACTTAACAGACTAAAATCCCCATTCAGGCTCTGCTAGCTAATATCTTTTTTTTTCCTATGATAAAGTACTGCTGTGCATTGATACACAGCTGTTGCAGTGCAAAGGTATGGTGCTGGATCACTGCTTTTAACCTATAGATGCAATTTTACAGTTGATTCCCCTTTTTGCTTGTGCTGCCATTATAATGAATAAGGGTTAATAGGAGTGTGCATCTTACAACAGTTTAGACTGCTGAATATTGAGATGTGGCTCTATGAAAAGCATGAGAGTGGCTACCAGATAAGAAATAATTTAATTTTCTATGTATGTTGCAAGCTTAAAAAGAAAGTTGGTATGTGTACACCTGGGGTTTTGTGCATGTGGCTTCTGATACAGTTGTCCTGAGAGGAATTAGTTTTGATGATCTGTGTAAATTAAGGGAGAATTGGAATTGGACACTTGGAAACACTGTCCCCATGATGACTTATGCCTCGTAATTATTAAAAAAAAAAAGGCAAGCAAAGAAAGCAGTCTTTCCCTCCCCCTGTTAAAGCTGTATTTTGCTG
Organism: Pezoporus wallicus; assembly: GCF_028554395.1. Taxonomy (NCBI): domain Eukaryota; kingdom Metazoa; phylum Chordata; class Aves; order Psittaciformes; family Psittacidae; genus Pezoporus; species Pezoporus wallicus. The sequence continues at coordinate 10,430 of NW_026635347.1, read as the reverse complement.
CTGATACTTATTAACTTTCAGTCTTGCATTTTCTGGGTGTGGGGAGGAAGGCTCCGTATCTCCTTCCCCCATACATTGTTTACTTCCCCCATACATTGTTTACTTATAGCCTGCGGTCTATAAGCAAAAAGTCGAAGTGTGGTAATTTTCCAGTAACTCTTAAGCAAGCAAGATTTGATTAACAAACAGGAATTTACTCATTACACTCCCAGCTCTTTCCAATGTGCCAAAATGCACCCTAAAGGACTCTTTTTCAATATTTCTCCACCCTGCTGATTTCCCATCATCAATCTCGCATTCACACACACACACACGGGATCCCACAGACACACCCCACACAGTTACAACACAGAGACTAAAATTCTATCAAACAATTAACAGTTATAAAAGTCTGTCATCAATACGAAAATCACAAGACCAAAATCGTAACTCTAACAAGCCACAACACAAGTCAAATAGCAGTAAAATTCAAAACCGTTTCTACAAGACGCCCACTGCGTCTTGTAGGACCCAAACCAGAAGATGCCCCCTGCTTCTTGTGTGTAAAACCTTCAGTGCAAGGCGCCCACTGCTTCTTGTCGGACCCAAACCACAAGATGTCCACTGCTTCTTGTGCGTATAATAGTGCAAGACGCCCACTGCGTCTTGTCGGACCCAAACCACAAGATGCCCCCTGCTTCTTGTGTGTAAAACCTTTAGTGCAAGGCGCCCACTGCTTCTTGTCGGACCCAAACCACAAGTTGCCCACTGCTTCTTGTGGGTGTATACCAAACGGACGCTAGCAGCTGGGTATACGCCTTTACCCACGAGATTTCCTATCTCGATTTACGGAAGGCTTCTTCACCGTGCGTAGGCTTACCAAACCAATTTACCAAACCAATTTACCAAACCGAGATGCCCCCTGCATCTTACAGACTATATAAAAGAAAAGAATACCTTTTATGAGATGGTCCTTGTCTGCTCCCGCAGTGATTCGAATGAGTCGAGGGGTCCCTCCGGGAAAAACTCCCGCGTGCCCTAGGGAGCCCTGTCCTCAGCGGGTCCTGCAGCCGAGCAGAGAGGGTCCCATCTGGGGTGCCAAATTGATTCAGAGAAAACTCCAGGAACAAACTTGCCAACAGAGTTTCAAGTTGATAAGCAGGTATTCTTTATTGCGGCGCCGGGAGGCACGGGGGATAGCTCCTCCTAACGTGTGTCCCCGAATTGCTACACAAGCCGTCCTTATATGGTTACTGAGCATATTACATCATTTTCCAAAAGGTTTCCGGCATGCATACAAAAATGTGATGGTTGTCTTTAAGGGTCGTTAACTTTTCCCAACAAGCTTAATTAACATTACAGACATAGCAATCATCCTGGCCTTCTACTTATCAGTAAGTTTAACTGCTCTCATCCTGGACATCTGCTAGTCCGGGATACTCCCCATTCCAGGTCCTGTCCTTCTATTCTGCTTTTCTCACACCTTTTGTACTGAGGCCCTGAGGGCCTGAAACTATGTCAACTACCTCCAAGCACCGCAGTTATTTTCCATTACAAAGCCATCAAACTTAACATTACTTAGAACTGATTACATTTTGTACTTTTGTGCTTCCTTGTCTCAATGCAAACATATGCTTTTATACTATCAACCCTATAACCGATTCCATGCCACAAGCAGTGACTGTGGAGGAGTGGGATCCTCCGGGGTGCCTCTGATCTGTGATGCACGTCAAACACTTGAATTTCGAAGGCTTCTGTAGGCCCTGATCAGGATTTAGGGACTACACTGAAATGATTCTACTACCTGAAAGGAGGTTGTAGTGAGGTGGGGATCAGTCTCTTCTCCCGCGGGTGTGTGCTTGTCACGGGGGGGGCTCTCCCGCGGGTGTGTGCGCCTCACGGGGGGGCACACCTGGAGCGTGGGGGGGGGGGGGGGGGGGGGCGTGACACCCGCGATGTGAAGGGATACATGTGTGATCGCTATCCGCTCCACTTAGTGGGGCGGGGAGATAGAGTGGGTAGAATCTGCCGGCCCTGGCACTGCCCCCCGCCGCGGGGTTGCGCTCGTGGGTGCGACGGCCACTCTGCGTGGCGCTCTGTTCTTCCGGCGGCGGAAGGAGGAAGTGACGCTGCACAGCGGAACACTGCAGCTTTGGTGACATTCTCTCCTTCTGGTTGCCCCAGCTGCTGACCTCAGGCGACAGGCCAGGAGGACTCCTATGCTATCCAGGTGGGTGGGGTCGGGGCGACCGGGGTTTGCCCTCCGATGGGGCTAGGTCGCGCTGACTCGCCGCAGCCGCGCTGGGCGGGCGGCAGAACCGTGGCTGTCAGCCTTGCTGTGTGCAGGAGGCAGGGCACCACCGGGGTGTGGCTAACGGCCTCCCCCCTATTCCCACTTCCCCGGGACCGGCGGTGGCGGGAGCGTGCAGCCCGGCCCTGCCCGGAGCGTGCGGGCCCGGTCCCACCAGGGCTGGGGAGGTGGCCTTGCCTGTGCCGCGCATCCTCCGCGCTGGCCGAAGGGCTTCAGGAACGCGTGGGTGCCCGGTGGGACTTAATGAGGTAAAATAAGATTGGATGAATAAAGAGTAGGTATGGAGAATCATGAAGGGTTTGAAGGCTTAAGCATCAGAGATAAGTTGGTGTAACTTGGTCCGAGCAACAAGAAAAAATTGCCTTGCTTGTCCTGACTCTCCATTTCCATGCTGTGTATTTACCTTTAAAACCCTTGCTTCTTTGCTTTGCCTTGACTTTGTTCACTTTCTTTGCTTTCACTTGTATATTCTTACGTCAACTCCCTGCTCCACCAAGGATGTATGTACCATATATGACCGACCTGTATATCAACATCTCACTTAAACATTTGTTAATGAGATGGGGGTTTGTACAACATTACAAAAACAACTGCAGACTGAGCATACACAACAGTCAGGTTACCCTCTGACCGAAATGTCACCACTGGATGTGTTAAAGCTCTGGAAACTTTTCAAATGAGTAAATAGTCTCAAGCAACCTTCCTTTAATTTTCTTTAATATCTCATAGTTACTGTGGTTGATGGTGCTTTTTAACACAACTGGGTCTATGGTCAATCTCAGCTTTTGTGGTTTTATCTGCAGTTGACTAAATGACTCAGAAAACTGTAAACATTGACAGAAACTGAGCAGCAGATTTAATAACACCTTTACTAGATCAGAGTGAAAAATTTAAATACCATAGCTGCAAGCATTTAACTTGCTCCTCTGAGCAAATGCTCTGGAAAAGAAATATAAAAACTTGAAAATCTTTGCTGGCTTGAATACATTGCTATCGATAATGGTAGCAATGGGGAACCAAAAATGAATTGGCAGTGGGAAAGGACAGGTGTAGTGCTGGGAGAGAGCTCTGGGATAAAGCATGGTACAGTGAGTGTTGCTGCACAGTTACAGCTCTGAGATAACTTGAGGCTTGCATGGCAAGGAAACCACTTTTGTCTCATTTTTCCAGTACGTTAATCAAATTTCAGCAGAGAAACAACACTCGTGTCTTTAACTTTAGTTCTGTAACTGGGGAGCAGCTAAACTGCAATCTATGGCCGCAAACACTATTGCACGGAACAGTATAATTTTTCTGGTGATTTGTGTTGTCTTTCTGTTACATCTTTGTTCCAGGTTTTTAATGCATAATGCAGTGCTGAGTCTGCGACTTGAGGTCTGGAATGCAACATCTACAAATGTGCAATTCTGAGCAAAAAGAAAACTGGTTGAAAGAGACTATAAATGAAAATGTGCATATAGTGTAAATACTAGTCTCTGCAGTTGCTTTCTCATGACATCTCTCAGACTGAAGTCACTGATACCTTGTCACTTATCAGTGTTGCTGCTAAGGGTTAGAATTTAAATTTGTGGTTGCCTATTCCCACTTGTTAGTGTTCCCTCTTCATGTGTCTGATCAGCATGAATAGAGCCTGTACAGTATGGCAATTTCTCCATGGATATGACTGCCTTTGTGCCGTTTGGGCACACATAGATGACTCATTCAGGACTGAAAATGGGATGCTGCTCAGACACAGAGGCTTTGCTGTTATACCATTTCAGATATATTACATTACGTCAAGTAACTTGTCTGTAGTCATGTGGTGAGTCAGCTCTAGACTCGGAATGATCCGACATAATATCCCTTTTTATTTAAGAAGGAATTTAGAGTTGTATATCCATTTGACAATGTTGTCTGTCTCTTGAATGCTCAGAAATTGACTTAAGTATCAAATAGTGTATAGGCTTCATCGAAGTTCTGCCTTGTGATATTTGGTCTCCAAGAATCATAGAATAGTCAGGGTTGGAAAGGACCTTAAGATCATACAGTTCTAACCCCCTGACAGGGGTAGGGACACCTCACACTAAACCATGTACACCCAAGATTTTGTCTAACCTGGACTTGAACACTGCCAGGGATGGAGCATTCACAACTTCATTGGGCAACCTATTCCAGTGCTTCACCACCCTCACAGTAAAGAACTTCCTCCTTATATCTAACCTAAACTTCCCCTGTTTAAGTTTGTACCTGTTACCCCTTGTACTATCACTACAGTCCCTAATTAAGAGTCCCTCTCCAGAACCCTTATAGGCCCCCTTTGTAAGCGGCGAGGAGAAGCAAGACACGCCAACCCAATATGGGTGATAAGCAAACTTCTACTTTATTTGTGGCGCAGTTCGCTTATATAGGCGTGGTGTTTAGCCACGCCTCCTCGTCACAACAGTATTGGTTAGTTCTACACAGCTTCCTTCACATTCTCCTCCCACATCCGGTTTCCTGTGAGGCCTACCCCTTGCTTTGCTCGCAGAAGGCCTCTAAGGATCCATGGTCTTGCTCTTGTTGCCATTCTGCAACACCCCTTTAGATACTGGAAGGCTGCTATGAGGTCTCCACTCAGCCTTCTCTTCTCCAGGCTGAACAGCCCCAACTTTGTCAGCCTTTCTCCATATAGGAGGTGATCCAGCCCCCTTATCATCCTCGTGGCCCTCCTCTGGACTTGATCCAACAGATATATGTCCTTATGTTGAGGACACCAGAACTATGCAATACTCCAAGTGAGGTCTCATGAGAGCAGAGTAGAGGGGCAGGATCACCTCCTTTGACCTGCTGGTCACGCTCCTTTTGATGCAGCCCAGGATACGGTTGGCTTTCTGGGCTGCAAGCACACACTGCCGGCTCATGTTCATTTTCTCATCCACCAACACCCCCAAGTCCTTCTCCACAGGGCTGCTCTGAATCTCTTCTCTGCCCAACCTGTAGCTGAGCCTGGGATTGCTCCAACCCAGGTGTAGGACCTTGCACTTGGCATGGTTAAACTTCATGAGGTTGGCATGGGCCCACCTCTCAAACGCATCAAGGTCCCTCTGGATGGATACCTTCACTCCAGATTATCAACCAAACCACGTAACTCAGTGTCATTGGCAAATTTGCCAAGGGCTTACTCAATCCCACTGTCAATGTCACGGACAAAGATGTTGAATAATATCAGTCCCAACATCAACCCCTGAGGGACACCACTCATGAATGGTTCTCATGATTTAAACTCAGCCGGTAACTCAGAACCAGGCAACCACTCAAGTCCTGCCCCCCTTCCTTCTTCCTCCCCCTGCTCCTGAAGGTATGGGGAGGATAATCAAAAGAATGTAACTCCCACAGTTTGAGATAAGAGCAGTCCAGGAACTAAGGTATAACACAAAACCACTACTGCTACCGCCAATAATAATAATGGTAAGGGAAATAACAAGGGAAGAGAATACAACCGCTTACAACCCGCCGACCGATACCCAGTCAGACCCGAGCAGAGTTCTCGCCCTTCCAGGTAACTGCCTCCAGTTTATGTACTGGGCATGATGTGCTGTGGTGTGGAATACCTCTTTGTTTAGTTTGGGTCAGGTGTCCTGTCTCTGCTTCCTCCCGACTTCCCCTCCTCCCTGGCAGAGCATGTTACTGAGAAAGTCCTTGGTCAGACTAAAAATTACTTAGCAACATCTAAAAAAATTGGTTTTATCAGCGCTGTTCCCAGGCTGAAAGTCAAAACCACAGCACTGCACCAGCTACTAAGAAGGAGAAAAATGTCTGCTACTGCTGAACCCAGGACAGTATCCACCCCTTATTCCATACCTTTCATGTCATGCTCAGATCCCACATTTTTCAATATACCATCGGTCTTGACACGTATGTATACATTCACACAAACAAAAAAAGAGAGATATCATTCCTTAGTGCATGGACCAATCCCTATAAAGCTGCTGAGTTCATCCAGTCCATGATGTTGGGCTACATCTCTTGTAACAGTCTTTCAGAGCAGGGGAGAGAGTGTTCAGTGTTAGATTGTTCTCTGTTGATGATACTGCAGAACTCATCTGGTCACAGCTGAGCTCATCTGATTTTGTCAAAGTTCATTCTTTCTTGGAATGATGGTCGGAGGGAAGTCAGGGCCAGTCGCTGGTGACCTGAGGACATCTAGTTGATGGGCTATAAAAGCGCTACATAACAGGCAACAGCATACAATTGAGTTCATTGGCTGTATTCCCCTAAAATCAAATCCCCTTGAGGTACACGTCGGACTTCCCCATCTTCACTCATTACCCACCAAGTATGTACTGGTCCTTGAGCAAAAGCAATCCCATGAGTGTGTTTGCCTTTACCTGAATCAGGAATAACCCAGTCTGTCTTCCCCAGCAAATTCTTTATGTGTACCACAGGAACTTTATCCCCTTCTACAGTATGGAAAAGTTCTGACTGGGCTGGGCCAGCCATGTTGGCAGATCCCCTGGTGTTGACCAACCAGGTGGCTTTTGGTAAATGTGTATCCCAATGTTTGAAAGTCCCACCACCCATTGCTCTCAGTGTAGTTTTTAAGAGCACATTGTACCGTTCGATTTTCCCAGAGGCTGGTGCATGGTAGGGGATGTGATATACCCACTCAATGCCATGTTTTTTGGCCCAGGTGTCTGCAAGTTTGTTCCGGAAATTAAACCAAATGTCTGACTCTATTCTCTCTAGGGTGCTGTGTTGCCACTGAATGTATTTCAAAGGCCCAGGATAGTGTTCTGAGCAGTGGCGTTGAGTACAGGGTATGTTTCCAGCCATCCGGTGGTTGCTTCCACCATGGTAAGCACATGGCGCTTGCCTTGCCCCTTTGCTGGGAGTGTCATACAATCAATCTGCCAGGCCTCCCCATCATTGTACTTCATCCATTGTCCTCCATACCAGAGAGGCTTTAAATGCTTGGTTTGTGTCATGGTTTAAGCTCAGTCGTAAATCAGCCATGCAGTCTTGCTTGCTCACTCCCACCCCATTCCTCCTTCCGCCCCGCTACCTGGAGGGATGGGGAGGAGAAACGAAAGAATGTAACTCCCACTGGTTGAGATAAGAGCAGTCCAGTAACTAAGGTATTACAGAAACCACTACTGCTACCACCAATAATAATAATAATAAGGGAAATAATAAGGGAAGTGAATACAATACCACCCGCCAACCGATACCCAGCCTGACCTGAGCAGTGATCTATCCCTTCTGGGTAACTACCTCCAATTTACATCCTGGGCATTATGTGCTGTGGTATGGAATACCCCTTTGGCTAGTTTGGGTCATGTGCCCTGTCTCTGCTTCCTCTCGGTTTACCCTCCTCCCTGGCAGAGCATGAGACTCAGAAAGTCCTTGGTCAGACTGAACATTTGAGCAGTAACTAAAAACATCGGTGTTATCAGTGTTGTTCCTATGCCGAAAGTCAAGAACACAGTGCTGCACCAGCTCCTAAGGAGAAAAAATGACTGCTACTGCTGAACCCAGGACAGCTTGCTTAACTGCCGCACATGTTTCACAGTTGTCTATAACCTGAGCAGTAGCGTCTGTTGTTAAATCCACTCCTTGATAATGAGCCCATCTGTATGTTGCATCTCTGCCCTGGTGGCCTGAAGTGTCATGAGCCCAATGGTAATTCAGCCTTATGTTGCCAACCTAAGTCCATCTGAGCCACTTCAATCTTAGCAGCTTTATCCAGTTGGTCATTCTGATGTTCCTCAGTGGCCCAACTCTTGGGTTCATGAGCATCTACAGGGTGTACCTTCACCACCAGGTTCTGCACACAGGCAGAGTTATCATCTTGCCATGGTGCAGCAGCCAGATGGGTTTATCTCTGTGTTGGCTGTTGCTTTGCTTGCATTGCTGCAACTACGATCACAGGGCGTTAGCCATCATCCATGACTCAGTATAGAGATAAAGTACTGGCCACTTTTCTCATTCAGCAATGTCCAAGGCCGGCTGGATGGCTTTCACCTCAGCAATCTGCCTCGAGTCACCCTCTCCTTCTGCAGTTTCTGCAACTTGTCGTCGGGGACTCCATACAGCTGCCTTCCATCTCCGATGCTTTCCCACAATACAGCAGGACCCATCAGTAAACAAGGCATATTGCTTTTCACTTTCTGACAGTTTATTATATGGCGGGGCATCACCTCCTCCTCTGGTGAAATTCCAAAATCTTTGCCCTCTCGCCAGTCCATGATGACTTCTAGAATTCCTGGACAACTGGTGTTGACGCAGGAGTTGTGGACAACGCAGAGACGATCAATGTGATCAAGCGATTGCCCTTTATTGAGCATCAGACATGATCTCTTATACACAAATCCACACATTGATTACACGCCGATTGGTTAACATGCCTTGCCAACAAGCTTCTGATTGGGTTTTACACAAAATTGCTTAATACAAGTTGCAACAGCTACCTATGTTTAGCACTAACCTCAGCATCCATACACTGCAGTTTTACATCCTGTTTTTTGTTTATAACATTGCTAACGTTGCAATTTCATTGCTAATGTTTCAATTTCATTTCCTCCACTGCTATCTCTGGCTAACCTCCCCTCTGGCCTAGTATTTTTCCACTTACAGAGAAGCTCTACTTATGCTAACTGAGAAGCTCGACTCATGCTAACTGAATCCATACAACAGACTGGAATTTCCTACTCAAGCTTGTTGTGTAATTAGTGCGGCCCTCTTACTCCATGTAGCATCAGTTGCATGATGTGTAGAGGAGAACCTGCCTTTGAACATCAAGCCCAGCACAGGCAATCGGGGTGACAGGAGGAGCTGTGCTTCAGTGCCAGTCACTTCTGAAGCACCTTGAACCCCTTCATAGGCTGCCAGTATCGCTTTTTCAGCTGGGGTATAGCTGGCCTCAGATCCTCTGTATCCCCATGTCCAAAAGCTGAGGGGTCGACCTCGAGTCTCCCCTGGAGCTTTCTGCCAGAGGCTCCAGGTAGGACCATTTTCCCTGGCTGCGGTGTGCATTTTTTACATCTGTCCTCGTCTGGACTGGTCCAAGGGCTACTGCATGAACTATCATTTAATTTGTTGAAAGGCTTGTTCTTGCTCAGGACCCCATTTAAAATCATTCTTCTTCCAGGTCACACAATAGAGAGGGCTTACTGTCAAACTGTAATTTGGGATGTGCATTCTTCAGAAACCCACAACACCTAAGAAAGCTTGTGTTTCTTCTTTATTAGTTGGTGGAGACATTGCTGTTACCTTGTTGATCACATCTGTGAGGATGTGGCGACATCCATCTTGCCATTTTATTCCCAAAAATTGAATCTCCTGTGCAGGTCCCTTGACCTTACTCCGTTTTATGGCAAAACCAGCTTTCAGCAGGATTTGGATTATTTTCCTCCCTTTCTCAAAGACTTCTTCCTCTGTATCGCCCCACACAATAATGTCATCAATGTATTGCAGGTGTTCTGGAGCTTGCCCCTGTTCCAGTGCAGTCTGGATCAGTCCATGGCAAATGGTAGGGCTGTGTTTCCACCCCTGGGGCAGTCGGTTCCAAGTGAACTGGACACCCCTCCAAGTAAAAGCAAACTGTGGCCTGCACTCTGCTGCCAAAGGAATGGAGAAAAATGCATTGGCAATATCAATCGTGGCATACCACTTGGCTGCCTTTGACTCTAGTTCATACTGAAGTTCTAGCATGTCTGGTACGGCAGCACTCAATGGTGGTGTGACTTCATTCAGGCCACAATAGTCTACTGTTAGTCTCCATTCTCCATTAGACTTTCGCACTGGCCATATGGGGCTATTGAAGGGTGAGCGGGTCCTGCTGATCACCCCCTGACTCTCCAGTCTACGGATCAGCTGATGGATGGGAATCAGGGAGTCTCGGTTGGTGCGATATTGCCGCCGGTGCACTGTTGTGGTCGCAATTGGCACTTGTTGTTCTTCAACTTTCAGCAACCCCACAGCAGAGGGATCTTCTGAGAGACCAGGCAAGGTGGACAGCTGCTCAATTTCCTCAGTCTCCAAAGCAGCAATACCAAAAGCCCACCGGTACCCTTTTGGGTCTTTGAAGTACCCTCTCTGAGGTAGTCTATGCCGAGGATGCATGGAGCCTCTGGACCAGTCACAATAGGGTGCTTTTGCCACTCCTCCCAGTCAGGCTGATTTC
>NW_026635346.1:0-164399 GCF_028554395.1 Pezoporus wallicus | reverse complement strand
GCGTCTTTTGGGGGGGAGGTTTAACCGAGCGGCGGGGGATAACGGCTGGGCCCGGCCCGCTGCCGTTCACCATGTGGTGAGGGTGCGGGTGCGCTCCGAAGGGCCCCCCGGGGTGGGGGTGGTGGTGGGAGGGGGGGGTCGGTCCCGGTGCGGGGAGCGTTGGGTGTTGGACGCGTTGCGGTGGGATGGGCTGTGAGGGTGAGCTCGGTGGGAAGCAGCACCCGGTTCTTGTCCTGAAGCTTCTCCCGGTGTCGGCATCAGGCGTTGGGTTTGGGGAGCTCAATGGTGGAAGTCAGCCCCTGAGTGGAGCTGGTCAGGCCCTGCGTGTCGGTTGGGGTTTGGGGATGTGCTGGTTTGCGCTTCCCCCTTCCCCAGTGAGGGCAGAGCTCGTGTTTTTAGGCGTGAGGACAAAGCTCGGGCTAAATACAGCGAGGGGCTGGAAACCGGGCTGTGACCGACCTGGCGCTAGCAGTGATTTGTTGTTTAACGAACGCCCCGTGATGGCTGCGCTGCCGGAGCACAGCTGGCCCCGGAGCACACTGAACCGTAGCAGGGAGCCAACGGTGGCTTTTGTCGACTCAGGTCTCTTAAACTGCTGCTTCATTAACTTCTTTTGAAGGGGAGGGGGGAGCAAGTTCGTTTGGGTTCCGGCGCTGTTTGCAGGTGGAGCTGCTGTGGCACACGCTGGGAGAGGAGCCGTTCAGGCAGCCCCCAGCCAACAAACATTGACGTTTGTGCTGGTCCAGCTGCAGAGGAATTTGCTGATCCCGGTGTTGGGAGCCTGTCAGCGCGCACACACACACACACACACGCCCCAGCCTCTAAGCCAGGAGGGGTGAGAGGAGCGAGCTGCTGTAATCATCTACCCCCGGCATGGAAAGTAACCCAAGAGCGGGGGTATTTCGCATGCAGAGGGGAGCTGATCCCCCCTGCTCCACGCAGGAGCTCCCTGGGGCTGCTGAGAGGCTCTGGGGAGCATTTGGGTGCTGTAGAAAGGTTCCGGAGATCAAACAGGGTGCGAGTTGTGTGGAGCCGGTTCCGCCAGCACCGCAGCTCCTCCTGAGCAGAAGAGGGAGCAGCAGCTTCCCTGAGTCTGTTTCTAGGTCTTGCGTTTGCCGGTTCCTTATCTCGCTGGGCAGGATCCGGGCGCTGGGTCCTTATCAGGTTATTCCGGGGTGGCTGGAGGAGCCATCCCAGCTGTTATCAGAGCAAACCCACGTGCTGGCATCCTCCCCTCTTTTGGGGAAACCCTTGGCCTTATTGCAGGGCCTGTGCTAATCCCAACGCAGCAGGAGGAAAGGGAAGTAGCTTTCTTTGCTGCAGCTCTTCATTCTCTTCCACGCTGAGCCCTGCTCAGGGTTCCCAGTGCATGTGTTTGCCCACGGTGGCTCTTCCTCCTCGGTCTCTGTTGCTTCCTCTTCTGCCTCAGCGGTGCTGCCGCTCGCTGGGGCAGTGTGGTTGTGGAGTACAAGGCTGGGAGTTGGGAGGCAAAGCGACTGGGGCAAACCCCTGAGGAATCCTGCTTCTTTCATCCGACGTATTCAGCCTTTGAGGCGGGCAGCAGCTTTCTGTAACCAGCTCCGAGTGTGGGAGGGTCAAACCCCTGTATTGTGCTGAGCAGAATGAGCCTCTTGTGTTTCCCTAACTGTGGTGTGAACCCCTGGCTGCATTAGGAGCAGCTTCCTGGTCCTCAGGCCTTCCTAAGCAACAGCACCGCTGATTCCCCACTCGTGGAATGCTGCACTTCTCGTGTCTCATCACGCATGGTTCAGCCTCTGGAGGGGGTGAGGGTTCACCCCCATAACACGCACCTGGTTACGACCTTGTCTTTGGGTGCTGCTGGTTTGGCTTTCACTTCCCCAAGAGCTGCATCACGGGTTCCTTAATGCTCTCTCTGTACTGGGGGTGAATCGGTGTTACCCAAGTCTCGCCTAAAGCCAGGTTCCAAACAGGCTCAGGCTGATGTTTGCCTCCCCAGCCTGCTGAAGACAAATAGCAGGGGTTTGGGGCCTCTCTTCCCAGCCTTTATGGACCCCTTTCTTTTCTCACTCTATTTCTTCTCCCATAGGACTATATTTGCCCCCGGTGTGAATCTGGGTTTATTGAAGAACTTCCTGAAGAGCCAAGGTAATGTGCTGCCCCAAAGGCTATTGCTACAGCGACCTCACCCTGCTCTGCTCATTCCCTTTTTCTAGTTAAAGGGCAATGCTGGGTACTAAATACACCATCTTTAGTCTTCCTGCCCAGTATTTGCCTTACCTTTCCTCGCTCTGGCTATGCAGTGCTTAATCTGTAGTTTGCATCTGCAGGTAAAGCAGCCATGGGAATGCCAAGCGTTGTGTGCTGCTGCTGCAGGGTGGGGAAGGCATGGGTTGATGTAAAACAAACACCAAAGGGTGGTGGAGAGGCTTTCCCCTTGGCATGGGGGAGCTCTGAGCTGGTTTGAGTCATCAGGGTAGAGGTAACCCTCAGAGAGGAGTCTGAGGGACCGAGGGTGCACGTAAGCTTCAGCCTCTCATCTCATAGAGTACAAACAGCACGTTTTGCCTGAGACTTTGGACTGGAGCAGCTGAGACCTGCGTTCATGTGCTTCCCTGCTGAGTCAGCGCTGGCACTGCTCTGGCACCAGCACAACAGGACAATGTTGGAGGTGTTTGCCAGCCTTTGGGACGGGCCATGCGAGGGGCACCGGGGCTGTGCCAGGCACGTGTTGGTGCCCGCTGGGAGAGCTGAGCTTGCGGCTGAGGTTGCTGTACTGACAAGGTGACGTTTGGTGTGACCATGCCAACCTGCCAGGGCTAATCCGAGCTGGAGCAAGGGTTTGCTGTGACCTTGGGAGAGTTCTTTCTGAACTAAAGGGTGTTTGGTACCGTGAATGTCAAAGTGTGGGCCTGGATAGTGAGCAGTGAGTGTTCCTGCAGCTCTAAAAGCAGAACAGCATCGAGACTTCTCCTCCTCATCTGTCCCCTTTGGGTCACGTGCCTCTGGAATAGAGAAGTTCCTCTGCCTCAAGATTAGACTCAGGCGTGTTTGGGTCATAGCAGTCAGGGTTTGTTCTTGAAGTCATCTCTTCCTGGTGCTCCAGGGGATTAACTCAGCTGTTGTAGAGGGATCATGCAGGAGATGTGGTTCACTCACTGCTCTGTAGCTTCCTGCAGTCGGGAGCTGAAAGGGTGGGGGGAGATGTGGGAAAACAAAGGTTGCAGGGAGGGGAAAATGAAAATGGACATTGGCAATTGGAAAACCATCAGGTGAGGACTGGTTCCTGTGTGCTGCTGACCCTGTGCTGGGGTGGAGGAGCCCCGCACAAAACCCAGCCAACGCTTTCAGTGTGCTGTGGTGGCTGCTTCTCCTGTCACACTCCATCCCTCCCTCCCCTCCTTCTGCTGGGCAAAGCTTCTCCTAGCACCCTCCTGAGGCTCACAAGTGCTCTTCATCCTTCACAGGAACGCTGACAATGAGACCAGCTCCTCTACAACAGCCAGTGACCAGAGCAGGCACCCTTTTGAGGTGAGTGTTCACCATCTCTTCCAACCCTTCCTGCTTTGCTGCTGAATTGAGGTATTTTTCCATGAAATGTTCCCTGGATTATGCCAGAATTTGGGAAAGGAGGTGTTAACACCATCCACATGCAGCTCCTGACATCTCTGCTTGTTGTATTTTTACTGTGTGTTTTTAATGGGACCATCCCTTGTAGCTTACTGGTGTTGTGAGGGGCTTGGACTGGGGCTGTTGCTGCACAATAGCCTCAGCACCAGGAGCTGAAGAGCTGTGTTCCTCACTAAACCACTGCTGCCCAGGCTTGTGAGGTGCTGGGGGGCCTGAAGACACTGGTCTATACTGGGAGGCTGGCGAAACACAAGAGCTGTTTCTCTCCTCGCTCCAATCCATTCTCTGACCTCTCTCCCCCCCCCACAGAACGTGGATCAGCACTTATTCACCTTGCCACAGGGCTACGGCCAGTTTGCCTTTGGCATCTTTGATGACACCTTTGAGTTCCCGTTCGGGTCCAACGTGCAGTCGGAGGACAACAGGGACTCGGAGAACCGGCGGGAGCGGGAGCACCAGTCGCGGCATCGCTACGGCGCCAGGCAGCCGCGCGCCCGGCTCGCCACCCGCCGTGCTGCTGGCAGGCACGAGGGGGTCCCCACGCTCGAAGGGTGAGAACAGGGGCCCTGGTCTCAGCTCTTCTACAGCTGGAAATCAGCCCCGAAGCTTCTGTCAGTTTGGGGAGCAGGCTGCAGGGTATCGCTCCTTTTCCTCCTGCTGAGCACTCAGCCTGTCTCAGAGTGGTTTGGGTTGATGGGACCTTAAAGCTCCTCCAGCTCCAACCCCTGCCACGGGCAGGGATCCCTTCCACTGGAGCAGCTTGCTCCAAGCCCCTGTGTCCAACCTGCCCTTGAACACTGCCAGGGATGGGGCAGCCACAGCTTCTCTGGGCACCCTGTGCCAGCGCCTCAGCACCCTCACAGGGAAGAGTTTCTGCCTAAGAGCTCATCTCAGTCTCCGCTTTGGCAGGTTCAAGCCATTCCCCTTGGCCTGTCCCTACAGGCCCTTGTCCCAGGCCCCTCTCCAGGTTTCCTGCAGCCCCTTTAGGCACTGGAGCTGCTCTCAGGTCTCCCCTTCAGGAGCCTTCTCTGGGCTGATTCAGCCTGGCTCGGGAGCAGAACTGCTTCAGCCCTGGCTGCATCTCTGTGGCCTCCTCTGGCCTTGCTCCAATAATCCTGGTTTTCTTGTCTTCCAGAATTATCCAGCAGCTGGTCAATGGAATTATTGCACCTACAACAATACCAAACCTAGGACTAGGTCCTTGGTGAGTTGGGAGATGTACTGCTCTTCCTGGCAGTGCTCTTGTCCGTGCTCCCAGCCAAATGTAATTGTTGTCCTTCTTCTTCAAGGGGGGTCTTGCATTCGAACCCGATGGACTACGCGTGGGGTGCCAACGGCTTGGACGCCATTATTACACAGGTAATGGAGCTTCCTGTCCCCTCCTGTGGTGCTGCAGGGTTCAGGAAATGAAGGGATCCTTTGCACTGCTGAGCTCACACCTAACTTTGGTGGCCTCTTGTTTTCCAGTTACTAAATCAGTTTGAAAACACTGGACCGCCACCTGCGGACAAGGAGAAGATCCAGGCCCTCCCCACCATACAGATCGCACAGGAGCACGTAGGTACGTGTGTCTCCTCCAGGGAATCAGTCACCAGGACCACTGGGAATGTTTTCCTGGGGCTTTAATCTTGTCTGCTGGTACCTTCAAGGCCTAAAACATTTCAAAGAGGCAGAGTGCTGAAGCGTTGCTCTGTGGTGCTCACACCAAAGCAAGAGGAGCATGGACTGGATGGGTTTGCCGGGGGGAGGCTGTTCTGAAAAGCTCAGTGTGGATAGAGCTGAGCAAGCAGAAGGGAAGGGAGCAATGAAGTGAACCCGGGGCAGCAGGAGGTGGAGCTGTGGTAGGAACTGCAAAGCACCAAACTCCTGTCTGCAGGGCTGAAAGGGGGGAGGAGAAGAGGTGACAGGGTCCTGGCTCAGCCTCATTCTCTCCTTCCCTGAGCTGTGTTTTGCTTTCCCTTCCCGGTGCAGATTCTGGGTTAGAGTGTCCTGTGTGTAAAGAAGACTACACAGTCGGGGAAAGCGTCCGACAGTTACCATGCAATCACCTATTCCACAACAGCTGCATAGTCCCGTGGCTGGAGCAGGTCAGTGCTGCCCGTGTGGGTGATGGGGACTCGGGGCACTTGGGGCTTTCTCCTGGTGGCACCGTTCCCCTCTGTGACTATTCTTATGATGAGGCTGGAGCATTTGACCCAAGGAGTGTCCCCATGGTCTTTTCCTCCAGTGCTGCCCCCCTGTCGTGTTTCTAACCCTGTTTCCCACGTTTCATGTGCTGGTTCTGTCTCCTCAGCACGACACGTGTCCTGTGTGCCGGAAGAGCCTAAGTGGACAAAACACTGCCACAAACCCCCCAGGACTCACAGGGATGAACTTCTCCTCCTCTTCCTCCTCCTCTTCCTCCAGTTCACCAAGTAACGAAAACTCATCGAACAACTCATGAATCTTCCTCCAAACCCCCCTGTCCCCGGGGCCCTTTGTCCTTTCCCCCCCCTTCCCCAGCCATCGACCGGGGCTTCCAAAGCAGAGCGAGGGGCAGGCGTGTGGACGGGGTGGGGAGGCAGTGCCCCAGGTTCCCTTTCCAGTTCCGAAGGCACGGAGACTCTGGCTCCTTCAGAGACGAGAAGCCTCAAGTCCTGTGATGGGGGGAAAGAGCTCTGTCAGTTAATAAACCATCCCTTTGGTGCATGGACTTTGAGCAGTGCCCAGCTCCCTGGCCGGGCCCCCCCCCCCGAGGCGCTGAGCTCGCGGTTGTGATTCCCAATGGAAAGGTTGTTCGTACGGATTTGAGATTCCTTCCTTTCCCTTCCTTTCTTTTGCTCCTCCTCCCCTTGGATCCTCTCCCTTACTGCTTTGAAGTCTTTAAAATGAAAGCATCACGATGCTGCCTCCCCCCAGCATCCCCAGCTGGGGACGGCCGATAGTTGTCACTGAATGAGTGAACTCCTGACTTAGTCCCCGTTATCCCGCCCGGCCCCAGCTCCAATCCCACTTATTTTTTTTCTTTATAACCTTGCCCTTCTGATACTCAACACTGAAAAAGGGGTTTTTATAATTCTAAATTATTACTGCTGTCAAATAAAGAGACGTTTCAGCTCAGCGAGGTGTTCTGCATGGTTTGAGGAACAGGACAGGGTAAGTGCCTGGCGCCGTGGTGCCAAGTGTCCTATCCTACCCCGGGTACCAGTGCCTGTAGGTGTGTTACCAGCCTGCGGATCGCTGGGATCACAGTGGAGAGGAGCATTGCCTGACCTGATGTATTTTTACACCTCCCTGTTGCAGTCCTGCCTGAGCAGCCTTTCCTGCTGTGCTGCCATCGGGATGGGGCATGCAGCAGAGCAAGGCCCAGCCCAACTATCGTGATCGGGTGATAGAGACAGGGGAAAAAACCACAGTCTGCATGGAGAAAAATGTAGTTCCAAGCTACTTAAAACACAGCCGATTACAAAAGGAGAGCTCAGGACCCAGGGGTGGTTTCTGTGACAGGAGCTTGGAGAATGAAAAGAATGTGACCAGAGCAGGCAGTGACCTACCTGTGTCTGTGCTCAGCGGGCCAGGAGGGGAGCAGAACCTCGCTTGGTTTTGCTCTGGATCTCCAGTGTGGCCTCAGCAGCCTTGGGAGCACGGGGTGTTTGTGGCAGCGCTGCGTGCTCCAGGGTAAGCATCAGGACATGGGGGTTTGATGTCTCTTGCAGCGTGGCCTTAACCTAGGATGTGCCCCCCCCCCGAAGGGGGAAGGCAGGGACCTCGTTTGCTGGGTTTGGGGCCATTCTGGACCACAAGGAGGGCAGGTTTGTTGGAGCCACGTCCCCGGCGCGGGTGGCAGCAGCCTTTGCCAATCCGGCCCAGCGCGGCCGGTGCTGAGCAACTCCCCTGGAATGTTTTTCCTCCTTGGCTTTGCCAGGGCAGCCCAGCGGCGCCTTTCATCTCACGGGGCAGATGCCTGCGGGACCAGGCTTTATCTCAGGACTGGTAGATCAGGGTAAATGGCTCGTCCTCCGAGCTCCTGGGCTTGGGAAGTGGGTGGCAGCAGGAAGGGCCCTGGTTAAGCCCGTGTGTGCCCAGCAGCGTGGAGGCAAAGCTTTGCTCTCTACTCACCAAAAGGCAGCCCGGGAGCCCTTCAAATCCCTTCCTTCTCCCAGCACACTCCAGCTGCAGATGGTGCGTGTGGCTCCTGGAGCTCGGGGGTTGATTTCCCCCTGTGTGAGCAGTGCTCAGAGGGATGCACAGCCCATGGTGGGTGCATGGCAGAGGCTCCCGGCCTGCGCCGCGGTCACCACGCGGTTAACGCGGTGGCAGTTCCCTCTCTCAGACTCGTTTGGAGCTGGTTGGGTAGGAAATGGAACGAGTTTGGTGGTTTTCAGTGGGGCCATCGTGTCTGACGTGACAAAGTGACCAGGCTGCGGTGCCTGGCTGCGGAGCGTGGCGCAGGACCAGCCCTGGCGCTGTTTGTGCCCATGCTCCCCTCCAGGCAAGGGGCTGGTCACCATCCACCTTCCCAGCTCCACTTCCACTGGGGATAATGGATGGGGCAGCCCCACTGCACCTCGGTGCCCACTGGGCATCGTTTGCATCCATGGGGGTCCTGGTGCTCCCACTGGGGACCAAGTCTGGTCCCTTTGCTTGTGACATCCCAGTTCAGGGTCTGCACATGGTGGGGAGCAGCATCCTCACTCCCCCTAGGCAGGGCTGTGTGCACCTGAGGGTCTGGGCTGGCTCATGAGGTGAGAGCCCATTGCCGTGATGCAGCAGGACAGCAGCTGTGACCCTCTCATCCCCCTTTGCCTTGTCCCTTTCTGTCCCTAGGGCTGCATCCCCCTGCGCTGAGCCTGGCACCTCCCAGGGGATGCTCCCATTTGGAGCGGGTGCTGGTAACACATCAAGTGTGAGCACAGGGTCCAGGCTCTTTCCCTGCTCCATCCTTCCTGCCCCTGAACACCCATCACTGGTGCTTCCCGGGGGTGTTTGGAGCTGGGTCCAGCAGGGATGCTGCTGGGGGATGCAGGCACAACCCCAGGGGACCCAAACCCACCCTCACAGCACCAACACCCACTGCCTGTTCCATGCCATGAACACAGCTTTAATTGCCACCAGTGCCGGGACAAGAGCCAAATACAACCCACCGACACGTCCCAGCCCTTGCACACACACACACACACACGCCAGTGGCAGAGAGCTGGCTGCCTGGTCCCTGCCACAACGGGAGGGCAGGGAAGAGCCACATCCCTGCACGGCTGCATCTGGAGCATCTTCCTTCCGCATCCGTCCAAACCAAACCAATAAATAACATAAAAATAGATCTGTACATAAATAAAATCACCCTTTTCCCCCCCAAGTTTTCTCCCCCGGGACGGGCTCAGCCGACGAGCATGGGCAGGAAGTGCGTGGAGAGCTGCTGCCGCCGCGTCTTGCCCCCTCGTTGTGGCCTGCCCTTGCTATTGAGCGAGAGGAACATGGGGCGGCCCCGGTGCCGCCAGCGCAGCGCCGCGTACGTGTTGTAGCCGTTCTCCTCGATGCGCTCCATGAACTTGCAGTTGGGGCTGAATTCCTTCTGGCAGGAGAGGGAAGGGGGTGAGCGGCGGCTGCGCTCGGCGCCCATCATCACCCTGCTCCGGTGCGATGGAGCCCAGGGGCAGAGCAGGACACCAGTGCCT
Organism: Pezoporus wallicus; assembly: GCF_028554395.1. Lineage (NCBI taxonomy): Eukaryota > Metazoa > Chordata > Aves > Psittaciformes > Psittacidae > Pezoporus > Pezoporus wallicus. The sequence continues at coordinate 155,136 of NW_026635346.1, read as the reverse complement.
GGGGGATGCTCTGTGGGTGCAGCCCCTGATGGGGAGCGGGGCAGCGCACAGGAAACCAAAAGCCTGCTCCTGGGCACCGGTCCCGGTGGGTTTGGGACCCCCTGTGCCTCCGACCCCACTCCCCGGAGACAGCATCCGACCTACCGACCCATAGAGCCTGCCCCGCTTGTTCATGGCCAGGTAGAAGCCGGTGTGCACCGCACGGATGGCCACGACGCCGACACGCACCGACCGGATCTCGACGATGCCTGTGGGACAGGGAATGAGGGCTCAGCCGAGATTGGGAACCTCTGATTCAGGGAGGATTCTATCTTTACTCCTCTCCTCCCCAGGGTCCAGCCGGTTCCCAGGAGCCCGATGGGGCTGGGACGGTGCTGCCTGTGGATGCTGGTGGCACCAGTGCGGATACACGGCCCTGCACCGGGCACCGTGGGCAGAAGGGATGCGATGGTGCTGCAGGATGTGGAGATGAGCCCGGGAGGTGGCTGCAGCCGGGCTGTGGCTGCCCTGGTGTGTGCCCAGCACAGCCGCTAATGGGAAAGGCATGCGGTCGGACCAGCAGCTCCGACACAGGGAACACCCAGAGCATCGGCAGGGCCTTTGGGTTCCTGCACCGCATCCTGCCCTGCTGCCCACCGGGCACACGCTGCGGTGGGAAGGGGAGAACCGAGCTCCAGTGGGCAGAGACACGGGCAAGGGGTGAGGTGCAGCCCATGGGCACCACTGGATGAGGATGAGACGGCAGCTCCAGCACCTCGGGGTGGGGGCTTTCACCAGGCACCAACCCCCTGGCACCCACCAGGACCTGCAGGGTTCAGTGAAGCCATTGCCAAGCTGCAGCCATGGGGCAGGGTTGAGCAAGTGCCTGTGACTCCATCCCCACCTGATCCCTGTCTGGAGCTGCTATTTATAACAAAGGACTTGTGCTGTCCCCAAAATAGCCCCTGGCGCTTTGCTTCCCGGTGCCTGGTTCTGGAGGACAGAACCAGGCTCCCAGTCTCACCCCTCCAGTCCCAGAGCCCCACTGCAGCCATGGTGAAGGCTGAAGAGCAAGAGCCCAAGTGATAAGCAGAGTGAGCCCCATGGGAGCGCCCGGGGCCGCTCCTCCTGCCAGGCCCCATGGCAAATGAACGTGTTGGGGTGCTTGGTGCTGGCAGCGCTCCCGTCTGGGGCTCCCAACAGCCTCCGGCACCGCAGGAGGGCTCCCTGAGCCGTGGCTCCCTCATCCTGCGCTGGGTGGGTGACAGGGGCAGCCGCTGCTGCCAGCGGGACATGGGCTGGGGGATGCTGCTCCCATCCTCAGCATCATTCCTGCCCCACATCCCAACGCCCTGCCAGGCCCCCCTGGAACACTCGGGCATCTCCATCACCCGCATCCAGCACCCCCCTGTCAGCCTGGTGCCTACTCCCTGTCAACGGGGACCAGAACCCAGCACCCAAACCGGGCTGGTACCATGGGTGCTGAGCCTGGGCTGGCAGCTCTGGCGCTCACTGCAGGTGCCGCATTCCCTCAGGACCCACGGCGCTGTCACCACGGAGGGGCCCCGGTGGAAGCAGGATCCGGACCCTGGGATCAGCCTCTCCCCACCGGCACACGCGGCCGCTCCCGAGGGCTGCGGGGTGGAGCAGCCCCAGCCCCAGCCCCAGGGGAAGGCCTAATCCTGCCGGCTTGTTCCCAGGCTCCGGATCGCAGCTCAGTCTGGGCAGCGCCGACATCCTTCAGCGTTTGCTCCCTCTGTCCCGTCCCGTCCCCCCCGGATGTGCTGCCCGGCCCCATGAGGAGGACCAGCCCGTGGGGATCCTGCAGCAACTGACCCCACGGCACCGGGGGTGCTGTGCCCCTGTGCCACGCCAGGGGCTGCCGGCTCTGCCCACCGGGAGCCCTGCGGGCAGTGGATGCTCTGTGATTCCCTCGATGGGGCAGCTCCTCTCCCCAAAACCACGCTCATGGATGCTCAGCGCTGAGACCAACATCGTCCTCCATCCCTCCTCATCCTCTTCAGCCTTTATCCTGCCCAGAGCGGCTACAGGGAATGATCAGAACCCCCCGCTCTGTGCCGCAGGGCAAGGGATTCCCCCCACCCCGCGCCGCCCGGGTACCCCCCTCTCATTCCCTCCTTGCGCTTTCCGTCGCCCCAACAACGCGGGACAGAAGCCGGACCCCTCCGGGGGGGGGCGAGTGCAGGAGGAGCCGATCGTGTCCCGACGGCCGCGGGGACGGACAGGGGGGACGCGCGGTCACTGGAGGAGCTGCGGCATCTCCCCGGCACCGGGCACAGCGGGGCCCCGTCGCCGTCACAGGCGCCCCCGTCCAGGCCCTGCCCCGTCTGTGCCCGGCTCCGGCCGCCTCTGCCGCAGCCCCCCGGGACTGGGCTCTGGGCTCCGGTGGGAGGGCGGCGGGACCCCGCCCCGCCCCGCCTCGCCCCGGCTGCACTCACTGCCCGGCCGCTCCCTCCAGCGCGTCCCCTCCACGCCGCCGCTGCCGTCGATGCGCAGGAAGAAGCGGGTGGCGGAGAAGAGCCGGCGCCAGCGCACGTCGCCCTCCAGGTGGCCGTAGCTGCGGGGGGGCCGCCGGCCGCCCCAGGCGCTGCTGCCCGACCCAGACCCCGGCCCCGCCAGCACGGCGAACGCCCCGGCGAGGCAGGCGGCGAGGGCGGCGGGGCCCCCGCGCCTCATAGCGGCGGGCGGCGGGCGGACGGCGGGGCGCGGAGGGACGGCGGGAGGGCGGCCATGGCCACGGCCGCGACCGGCCCCGACGGCGCGGGCGGCCCGAGCGCGGAGCAAAGCGAGCCGGGGCTGGGGCCAATGGCGCGGGGCGGGGCCGAGGGGTGGGGGCGAAGGGCGGGGGCTCCCATTCATCACCCGGCACCCCGACGGCTGCCTTGTAGCCCCGGCCGGGGCCACCCGCCTACGGTTGCGGGGCGCCGGGGCGGGGGGTGGTACATGCTCCGGTCCGCACCGGCTTCTGCGGCGGCCGGGCCGGGCTCCTCGGGCAGGTTTGGGGGAGAGGCGCGGGCCGCGGGCATGGGGCTCCCGACGTGCTTTGCGGCACGGCTGCGCAGAGCGCGGGGCATGGCGGCGTAGCGCGGCGGGGCATGTCGCTGCTGCGGGCGGCGCTGCCGGGCCCGGGCCGCCTGCGGGGCGCCGGTGAGCGGCGGGGAACGGGAACGGGAACGGGAACGGGAACGGGAACGGGAAAGGGAAACGGGAACCGGGAACGGGAAACGGGAACGGGAAACGGGAACCGGGGGGGGGGGGCTCTCCCTCTCCGGGGCTGAGCGGCCCCGCAGGCCTCCCCCGGGGCCTGGGGACGGAGCGGGGGCTCCCGCAGGGCTGACCCGGGCACGGGTGCGCGGAGCCGGACGGGGTCGGTGCCCGGAGCCCTGCGGTGAGGCGGGGCTCCGGTGTCTTTTGGCCCTGGGCCGCTGTCATTGCAACAGCGGCGGCCGTGGGGGTCTCTGGAGCCTGGCCCAGCGCTGGGATCGGCCTGCTCGGGGGTGCTGGGGCTTGGGGCGTCCCAGGGGTTACGGCTCCCCAACCTCCAACGGGGGGGGGGGGGGCCCTGTCCCCGTCCCCAGCCATGGTGTGGGGCAGGGAGTGCTGGAAGGGGTGAAGCCTCCTCTGAGCCCCGGGTTTTGGTGTTTTCCCACTGCAGGGATCCCATGGAGCATCCTCCGGAGCTACTCCTCTGCCAGCGCCAAGAAGGCAAAGAGAAACGTTCCCTGCGAGAGGACCGAGCTGCTGCAAGGTGGGAGAGCTGCAGCGGCCCGGGGGTGCCCCCAGGGCCTTCCCCCTCCAGGTAGAATGTATTCGGGAAGGGAAATAGCCTGAGCAAGGATGTGGGGCTTCCCATGGGCGTCCTGCTTACCCTGAGCACGTTCTGCCCTGTCCTTAGGGACCTGCAGGCCCATCCTGCTCCCAGGAAGGGCCCTGCTGACTGACCTGGAACCTGCTCTGGCTTTGGGCTGAGGCTGTGAGGTCCTTGCAGAGAGGCCCAGGGAAGCAGACAAGCGTGTGCTGGTGTCCTGTCATTGCTGCGGTCCCTGGGGTGGGTGCTAGGACCACAGTGATCCAGGCATTTGCTGTCCAAGGAGGGGAGAAGTCCCGGTGTGGAGCTTCTTCTCCTGAGCGTGTTCCTGGGTGCTCCCAAGGTCCCTGGGGTAGGACAGAGCCTGTGCTCAGGCTTTGCATCCCTTCACTAATCCCCCCCTCTGTGTTCCCTGGCAGTGCTGAAAGCTCGGGTGAAGCAGCTCCAAGCCACCAATGGTCCAGAGGTGACGGTCAGCAAAGTGGAGCTGGCCCTGCTGGGTGATGCCAAGTGCCAGGACCCGCTGCAGGAGGTGGTGTCTCCCAAGGAAGGAGGGGAGAGCCTGGCCAGGACCAGCAGCTGGGTTGAGAAGCTGAAGAAGGAGGCGCGCATCCAGCAGCTGAAGGTGGAGCAGGTGTTGCCTGTCGCTGCCTCCAAGGTGGCTCTGGAGACTGAGGTCAAGGACAAAGCCCAGGGCAAGGTGAAAGGCAAAGGTAAAGGCAAGAAGAGCCTGAAGACCCCAAAGACTAAAGCGGTTGCAGGTTGGAGCCAGGGCCATGCTGGCTCTCACGGTGTCCATGCCCATGGGAAGCCCGCGGTGGCAGCAGGGAAGGAGGCTGTGAAGGTGCCAGGCCAGAGGGTGCTGGATGACAAGGAGAGCAGCCAGGTCAAGATCCTGCAGCAGACCATCCAGTCCAACCTCGAGTGCTTCCTGTTCCTGCAGCAGCCAGAGGAAGCAGAGAGGCTCCTCCTCATGTACCACAGGTCCCGGTCAAAGAGAAAGGTGTTGAATGTCAGCGCGTACAACATCGTGATGCGGAGCTGGGCAAGAAAGGTACTGACCTGTTGCTCTGTGGGTTTCTGGGTGTCTTGGGTGGGGGGGACAGGGCTCAGGAGGAAGAGCTTTGTGCTCGTACAAGCTGTGGTCACAGTTTGAGCTGTGTCACATCTGCCTTCAGCACGGGTGCCAAGCTTCTGCGGAGAAGGCTGGAGCTGGTATGAGGCCGCTGATCCCCATGAGGTGGCTTTGAGGGGCTGGGGCAGGATAGATGGGGCTGGATTTGAACGGGAGCAGAGGGATGTGGGGCTGCTGGTGCCTGTGTCCACAGCACCGTTCCCTTCTCCTCCCCAGGGCTGTCTGCAGCGCATCAACTCCCTGTTTTCCATGCTGGAATCTGCTGGGCTCCGGCCCAACCTGGATTCCTACGCAGCAGCACTGGAGTGCATGGGCCGGAACCCCTTCTGCGTCAAAGCCGTCTGGAGGTAACGTGGTTCTGCTTCCTTCCCCTGGTGTGGCCCAGGGTGCTGAGAGCCTGGGAGAGGGGGCCTGCTGCTCTGCTCCCATGGGGGCCTGGCTGGTGCCACTGTCCCTGTCCTTCCTCCAGTGTCACCCAGCATGGACTCGGCTGGGGCTCTGGGCTCTTGCTGCACCTCAGATCCGGGAGGATGTCATCCCACAGCATCCTCTGTGGGGCTGGGCACTGGGAGATGGTGCATGAGGGGATTCTGCCCCCCCCCAGCAGCCATGGGGGCTGCAGGGAAGGGAGCTTCCAGCTACTGTTCCCGTTGCAGCCCTGCCCTGGCCCCCAGGCTGGGTGCATGAACCACAGTGCCCAAGCTGTGCCCAGCCCCATGGGTTCCTTCCTGTTGGCTGAGGCTGGAGGGGGAGCCTTGAGGGCTCTTTGGGGGTGAAGGAACCTGCATCTTCCTGCTCAGCCTCCCCATTGAGCACGAAGATGAAAGCTCAGTGGAGGGTGGATGGTTTGGTTGCTGTAACCTGAGGCTGGTGACCTTGTGGGGACAGGCTGGAGGCAGCTCCCACCCCAGCAGCTCCCAAGAGCTGGCTCCTGCCTGGGTGGGGAGCAGGGAGAGCTCCCATGTTCCTGCAGGACAGCATCCTGCTGCCAGCATGCCCTGCAGTGGTGCTCCTGGAGCACTGAGGCATCAGCCTTGGGTGGGTGTCCCAGTTATGCCCCTTTTGCTGCAGGGAGCCAGCAGCTCCATCAGGCACCGGTTATTGCATGGAACATGCTTTGAGGAGTGTGTAGGGGAAGGGAAGAGGCATCCCAGGGCAAGTGCATGGGGCACATCCTGCTCCCCAGCCCTGCCAAGAGCCTTCCCAGTGAGTGTGAAGAAGCTGCACCCTCCTGCAGCTGGCACAGAGGAAAGCTGCTGGGAAGCACCCAGCATGGAGAGGCCTCCCCAGCCCTCCTGGCATGGGTTGGGGCTGGGGTTCAGTCTCCTGCCCTGTGCTCAGAGCTCATTCTTGGGGGGTGCTCCCCCTCAGGCCCTGCGTTGGGAGAGGGTTTTGCTTTTGTGGGTGCCAGGGGTTTGGGATGGGGGGGCTCTTCATCCCATCGTGGGTCTGGGTGATGCTGCTCAGGGCGCATATGAGGAAGGAAAAGCCTGATACGGTCGAGGCTCTTGGATCCTCCAAAGGGCAAGCCCCATCTGTGTCCTTCATGCTTGGTCCTCTGCTTAAACCCCTTGTTCCCTGCCCTGTGACATGCTCCTTTCTGTGCACAGTCCCTTGAGAAAGCTCTGACCTGTTTGATCCACCCCTCCTCAGGTGCATGCAGCAGCTGCAGCACGATGGCTTCCATGTGGATGAGCTCTTCCAGAAGTGCCTGTTTGAGGAGGATGAGAAGGAGAAGGTGCTGAAGGCCGTCAGGATGGTCCAACCCAACTACCAGCTGCCCCCTGCACCCAGCCCAGAGACCTGCAAGTCTTCTCTGCTCCAGGACTTCTACTCCAGGGTAAGCCCCAGAGCTCAGGGTGTCTCTGCAGGGTGCTCCAGGCTCCCTGAGGCCTCAGACCTGTGGACCTCTGGGTGCCAGGAAGGTGCCTTCAGAGGGGCCTCGTCCCACGTGCCTCTGGCAGGGGAGCTGGGAGAATGAGCCCATCTTCTCTTTAGGGGCCTGTAGGGATGCTGGGGAGGGACTCTTCATTAGGGACTGCAGTGACAGGACAAGGGGTAATGGGTTCAAACCTAAACAGGGCAAGCTTAGATTGGATATAAGGAGGAAGTTCTTTAAGGGTGGTGAAGCACTGGAATGGGTTGCCCAGGGAGGTTGTAAATGCTCCATCCCTGGCAGTGTTCAAGACCAGGCTGGACAGAGCCTTGGGTGAGATGGTTTAGTGTGAGGTGTCCCTGCCCAAGGCAGGGGGGTTGGAACTGGATGATCTTCAGGTCCTTTCCAACCCTAACTGTGATTCTATGATTCTCCCTCTGGCTTTTGGCACTTACTGGTTCGCTCTGGTTGCAGGAGAAGATGGTGCCGTACCCCAAGCTGGATTTCTCTGTGCAGGAGCTGCAGGAGTGCTTTCAGAAGCAGCTGGAGCTGGAGATGAACAACACCATAACCATCGAGTCGGTGGAGTCAAGCAAACCTCTGACCCCACAAGCCATTAAAGCGGTAAAGCTCAGGGAGTGATGGGGCTGCAGGTCAGGAGGGAAGGGGGGACAGGCCAGCCCTCAGCACCTTGGGAGGTGGCCTGAGGAGGGGGACAGCTTCCTGGTGGCACTCTCATCACAGCAGTTCAGCCTTACTCCTGTTCCTGTGCAGCGCAAGCTCCTGGCCACCCTCCGTTCCCAGTGGCACGACTCCATCCTCCAGGCCCTGCAGAAGTCAAAGCACAACATGGCCAAGCTCAAGACAGCATCGAGGTACAACGTGCTGTACCCCTACCTGTGCCTGCTGCCGGAGGAGGAGTACGTGGGCATCATGCTCCAGGTAGGACCCTGCCCTGCCCTCGCAGAGCTGCAGGAACAGGGTGCTTGGATGGCCAAAGGGCTGCTGCAAAGCACTGTTGTCCTTCTTGGGCTAGCGGAATCAGGATATGAGCCTGCCCAGGTTGTTAGGTACAGGCTCTGCTCCCTGTGCTGAGCAGCCACTGGAGCCCCTGCTCTGTCCTGGCCATGTTTCCTTCCTTATCCTCTGCTCAGCACCATGGGAATGGGCATCTTCCCATGCTCCCTGCACAGGGGGTTTGTCTCTCTGCTCCATCTTTCTGCTCCTCCCTCCTCAAGACCCTCTTTGCCTTCCCCTTTCTCAGATGCTCAACACCCTGTCTCCACAAGGAGAATCCCTGGCTGTCTTGGCCAAGGAGCTGGGCTCCAAAGTCTACGACAGATACATCACCCGGAGGAAGCTGTGCAGTGGTCAGCTGGAGAAGATGCGGGTGGTCTATGAGGGCTACATCCAGCTGCTGGCAAAGGACGGCCAGGTAGGCATGCCTGGGACAGGAGGGGGCCTGTGGCCTTGCAGCAGCAGAGCAGAGATGGGACAAAGCAGTTTGTCCACCCCGTCACAAGCACAAGGTCTGGGTTCTGGGAACTTGCTGCTGCAGAGGCCACCAGAACCAGTAAGGCCCCGTTTAGTGCTTGGCAGGGCAGGGGGTGGTGTGTGGGGGTGAGATGTGAGCACAGGGATTGGTGAGAGGAAGGGATGTGCAGTGCCACTGGCCTGGCCTGCAGCAGCAGCAGGTTCTCACTGCTGGGCTTGTCCCAGTCACATCAACAGTCCTGCCCCCAATGCCTGTGGCAGGGAGGACCTCATAGGGGCACACAGACAGGAGGGTCCTTCTCCAAGCCACATAGATCCCATCCAGCACCACCCCCAGCAGCAGCATGCCTGGTCCCTCTGCTTGACCCAGTTTTCTCCTTCCACCTCCCAGCCTGCCAAGTACTTGCCACGGGAATACTGGGAGAAGCTGGTGGCAGAAACAGGCTTTGGGCCTTCCCTGAGCCTGAAGGACAGCAGCTGGTCCTATGTGCTCCTCATGCGCCTGGGCATGCACATGCTGGAGCTGCTGGTGCAGGCTGTCAAGATGCCCAGGAACATCCTGAGCCCTCGCCTGGAGCCCAGGCTCATCCCTGCCCTCTACCACATCTACTCCTTCCGCAGCAGTTGTCAGGTGAGCCTCATGCTGGGGTCTCTCGGGCTGTGCAGGTCAGCTCTGCATTGGAACCAGGCCTTTGCAAAGGCCCTTGTCCCTCCCTGCTGCCTTTCCTGCTTAGGGATGCTTTGAGGAGCCCCTGGTTCCGTGCAGTGTCTTTAGCTGCTCCTTACATCGTGGCTGACTGGCCACAAGCTCTTCCAGAGCCCTCACCTTCACCTCTCTGATTCGTCTCTTCAGGTTGGGCTGATAAAGCCCCATCCCATCTTCTGTCAGATCATGTCCGACGCTGCAGAGACCATGCTGACTTTTAACTCCTCCGCCATCCCCATGCTGTGCCCCCCAGTGCCTTGGACCTCCCCCCATTTTGGGGCCTTTTTCCTCAACGACACCAACCTGATGCGCTTTGTGGACGGGGCCATCCAGCACCAGCTGCTCCTGGAGCAGTGTCCTCTGGTGAACCTCCACCCCGTGCTGGATGCCCTCAACCAGCTGGGCAACTGCGCCTGGAAGATCAACCAGCCCGTGTTGGATATCATCATCTCCATCTTCAACGACAAAGGCAACGAGAAGCTGGACATCCCCCCGCCCCTCTCCGAGGCCCCCAAGCCTCCTGCTGCTCCCAGCAATCCCTCTGCCTTGGACAAGGCCCAGAAGCACGAGCTGTTGCTGTGCAAGAAGAAGGCAGCCGAAATGCACAGCTTGCGCATGGACGCGCTCTACAAGCTCTCCATCGCCAACTACGTCAGGGACAGGGTGTTCTGGTTTCCTCACAACATGGACTTCCGAGGCAGGACTTACCCTTGCCCACCTTATTTCAACCACCTCGGGAACGATGTCATCCGGGCCATCCTGCTCTTTGCAGAGGGAAGACCCCTAGGGCCCAAAGGTCTGGACTGGCTTAAGATTCACCTCGTCAACCTCACGGGGCTGAAGAAGAAGAACCCTTTGCAGGAGCGCCTGGAGTACGCCAATGAGATCATGGAGGAGATCCTGGACTCGGCTGACCACCCGCTCACGGTACACGGGGAGCTCTTGGGGTGGAGTGGTGGGAGCCCTGGCAGGCTGGAGCCTTCCCCTTCACCTGGGAAGCAGGGAAGTTTGTCTGTGTTGGAGCCTGAATGGGAATAACCTAAATACTCTAAGGGAAAAAGGGATCAGTGTGCTCCTTAGTTTCAGAGGAGACCCAGCCATTCCTTTCAGAGAGGACAGTAGAATGGAAATGAGATTGGTTTTGAAACAAAGGCAGTTGGAAAGGTACCGCTTTGAGAGGAAAAAGGGAAACAAAGCGTTGCAGGGTTCCCTAAATAACACGTTCCTATATGAAAACAGGAGGAAATATTTGGGAAGCGGAGGAGGTGCCTGGACCAGTATGTGCTGGGAACACAGGGGCTCCTGCTTTCGCTTTGGGGTGCCACAGGAGCACTGCCTGCTCCTGCCAACGTGTGCTTTCCTCTTCCCAGGGCAGGAAGTGGTGGATGAACACGGATGAGCCCTGGCAAGCCTTGGCCTGCTGTATGGAAATCGCCAAAGCCTCGAGGTCCCCGGATCCCGCAGCCTACATCTCCCACTTCCCAATTCACCAGGTAGATCTGCTTGGCTGGGCTGGCAGAGGGAAATGGGTAGTGTGGAAGCATCCAGGTCTCCAGTGCTGCGTTACCTACACCATGGCCAGGCTTCCCTAAGGATGGGAGCACAGTCTGGAGGCAGCTGGGCTGGAGAAGTCCAGGAACTCGCTGCTGCAGGCAGGCAGTAGTGAGCCAGGCGAGTGCTGCTTTGGCTTCCTGTGGCTGGAGCAGAGCCTGTCTGCGAGAGGGCTGGGCCAGTGTCACCTTCTCCAGCCACAGGGTGAGGGCTGGAAGCCAGCCTGGCCCCGTGGGGGTGGGATGAGGTGAGGTCTGTGGCAGCTCCTGCCTCTGATGTGCTTGGGGCTGCGCTGAGGCTTTGGGGGTCTCTGCTTCCATTCGGAGGCTGAAGTTACAGCTGGGAGGTGTGGACCTCTGGAGAAGGGCATGGGGACAGAGCTGAGTCAGTGCCGTGGCTGTCACCCTGTGCCCTGTCCCTGCTCGATGTCAGCTGTGCCCACGCTCTGAGCAGGATGAGTGCAGGCGCTGTTGGAAGGTGTTTGTCCTTCCTAGCAGGACAGAGGAGCCTTAACCAGCACTCAGGCCTCTCCCAGCAGCTCTGCAGCCAGTGCCCAGCCAGCTATCTGTCCACACTGATAAATCCCCTTGCTCCATGGCAGGCAGTGATGAATTGTTTTCCTAGGGAGAGGTTTACTCATTTATCTCATTAGATCAGATGGCCATAACGAAGCAGGGGGGGGGATGATGAAGGGGGCTGTATTCTGCCAGCAGCAATGGTCTGGAATATGTCTGAGACAGTCTCAACTGATACTGTTATGACAACAAGAGATCAAGAGAGCAGCCGAGGGGGTGTTAATCAAACCGAAGCAAGGACTTCTTGTGGAGGACACCTCAGCCTCTTTCCACCTGAGTCATCAGCACTGGGTTAGCAGAGGCAGCTCCTCTGCTGCGGCACCACAGGGCTGGTGCCCGAGCACTCCCAGTGCTCAGCTCTGCAACTTGCTGCACTGCAGGCTGTGGGGAGGAGGGGAAGAGGAGAAGAGGGTTTGATCCTGCTGGCAGCTCCCCTGGACCAGGCACAGGAGGAGCAGGGCCGGTCCAAAGCAGCAGCAGGTCTTCTGTTTGGTGCTGTCTGGGGAGCAGCAGGACCTTCCCATTCCATTGTGCAGGTCCTGTCTATCTCATCTGGGTCCAGGAGGACTGTCAAGGCAGTTGCTGTGATGGATGGCTCAGTGTGTCCCTAACTGCAGCTCTGAGCCAGGGCTGGGTTCTGTCAGAAGGATCATGGTCAGCTGTGGCTCACTGAGCGATGCTCGCCTCCTCCTGGGTTTTCTGAGGCTCTTGGGGCTTCTTTTAGCATCTGAAACCAACAGATCTGTTGTTTTCCACATGCCCTGCCTTTCAGGGTTGCCACAGAGCTCTGATGTCTTTGGAAACCCACAGAGGGGGCAGCGTGCTGGGAGGGTTTCTGGTTTCGAGCCTCACAGGCAGCAGCAGTTAGGGCTGAGACCCAGTCAGAACTGGCCAGAAGGAAGATGGAAACTGCTGTTTCCTGGGCCAGCTGCAAACCCGGCTGGAGAGAGGAGGGAGGACAGCAATGCCCTTGGCTCAGGAGGTTGTCTGTGCTCCATCCACACCCTGCCACCTTGCTTCCACCCGCAGGATGGCTCCTGCAATGGGCTCCAGCACTACGCAGCTCTTGGCCGGGACCTTATTGGTGCCATCTCGGTCAATCTGATGCCCTGCGATGCGCCCCAGGATGTCTACAGCGCGGTGGCCCAGCAGGTGAGACACGTTGGGGACACGAGGAGGTGTCCTAGGACCTGCCTCTTGCTGCTGATGCCCAGCGGTCCCTTCAGCTCCCAAAGAGAAAGGGTGGGATAAGAGCGGTGGACAGAGGGCTGGGAAAGCATGATCTGGGTCAGGGGCAGCTCTCCCTCTCCACATGGGAATCACTGCAGTGGGGATCAGGCTGGAGATCATAGAGGTGGCCATGAGACATCCCTTGGATTTCTGCTGTCTTCACTTTTCCTCAATGAAGTCTATGAGAGTTAGGGTAAAGAAGTGGAAGAGAGCAGAGGATGTTCCTCATCTCTTGGTCACAACTAGCCCACGGGTTATGGGATTTCCTTCGTTTGAGCTGGGTAGGAGGGAGTGGGGAGGGATTCAGCCCTTGGCACTGCTGCGAAGTCTTCAGCTTTCTTGGCAAGACATGATGTGAAAGGAGCCTGCTGGGATGCGTGTTGGGATCTACCAGGCTCGTTCAACTGGCATTGAACCCCCTGGTTCTCCCTTCCCGGTCTCAGCATGCTTTATCCCAGCAGCAGAGGGCAGGAGGAGCACGTTTTCCTCTGACTTCTCATGGGGGGTGGCTGAGGCAGGAAAACCTGAGTCCTGATGCTGTGTCCTTGGGGTGTCCGGCACCAGCAGCCAAGTGACACTGCTGAGGCAGCAGTGGAAGGTTCTGTGGCCTTATCTCTGAGATGCAGGTGCTCCTGATGCCATCCGCAGATGCTCTCTGCTTAAGCCAGCCTGGTGACAACGGGCTGCAGGGTTCCTGGTGGCCCTGGCTCAGGCCAGCGCTGCTCGCCGTGGGGCTGACCTGGGGGCTCTGCCTTCCTCAGGTGGAGGAGTTCCGGAGGAAGGATGCTGAGCATGGGGTGAAGATCGCTCAGGTGCTGCAGGGCTTCATCAGCCGTAAGGTGGTGAAGCAGACCGTGATGACCGTGGTCTATGGGGTCACCCGCTACGGCGGCCGCCTGCAGATGGAGAAGAGGCTCAAGGAGATCGATGACTTCCCCGAGGTACCACTGGAGCAGCCTGGGCTCAGCTCTCAGCCCCTGCACTGGGGGGGGTTCTCTCTTCACACCACCACCCCCCCCAAACCTCAGCTAAGAGAGGGATGTGCAGGACTGAGCCCCGCATCCTCCAGCCTGCAGGAGAGCTGCGTGCTGGCACTGGTGGGTGGGCAGGGATTCTCCCATTCATCCTTCCGGGGCCCAGCTTGGTGGCATGAGAGCCTCGTGGGGTTTCAGATCCACAGCAAGGTCTGTGGCTGTGCTCTTCCATCTGGAAGTGGCCCTCATCTCTAGCAGAGCTCTTGGAGGCTTCTTCCTCCCTGACGCCTGTTTCTTGTTGTGTGACCCCACTGTGAGTCCTTGCTGAATGGGTGCTTTGCTGTGGCACGGTGGTGCTGGGAGTGTTTCTGCTGCCGTGTTAACGCTGCAGGGACAGATGTGGCAGCGAGAGCCTCCTGCTCATCCTGGGATGTCACACACATCAGCCTGTCCTTGGACAAGGAGCCATCTGAAGTGCTGATCAGAGCCTCCCTCCAGCACTGCCCCCAGCCAGCTGCCTGCAGCAGCTCAAGGCTTAACATGGTTTGGATGGAGGCAATTTTGAGGCAGATGCTCTTTTAGCTTACCCATCACTTTGCTCCACGTCTTTTGCTGCCTGTGCCTGACCCCTCACTCTGCCTCTGGTCTCTGCAGGAGTACTTGTGGGAAGCGTCTCACTACCTCGTAAGGCAAGTGTTCAACAGCATCAAGGAGATGTTCTCAGCGACTCGAGATATCCAGGTATGGTGCCTGCTGCCTCTTCTCTCTTCCTGCCTTTTCTTCTTTGCTGGCCCACCCCTACGTAGAGCAGGGGATGCTCCATGGGGAGAGATGGTTCTTCTGGGTCCCAGCATGGAGGTGTGGGATTGTGCCTGGTACAGAGCCAAGCTCCCCTGTAAGCACTGGACTGGCAGAGGCAGAGTCAGGGTCACCTGTGCTGGGAGGGGATGGGATCTCCCATAGTAACTCCAGCCACCTCCTTCTGCTGCAGAACTGGCTGACAGAGAGTGCCAAGCTCATTGCCCAGTCAGGCCAGACGGTGGAGTGGGTCACACCGCTGGGTCTCCCCATCGTGCAGCCCTACTACCGCTCCAGGCCCACTGTGGTAAGTGTGTGGTGTGCAGGAATCAGCCCACCCCTTCCTCTGCCGTGGTGGGGAGCAGGGGAAGGACAGCCGAAAGCTAAAGCCCAGCGGCTCTCCATCAGGGTGGATCTGTGGGTGCAGGCACATCCTGCAGCCTCCCTGCAGAGCCTGGAGCGGGTGGGGGCTGCTGAGGAAGCGCTGCTGCTCCCATCCCACTCAGGCAGCTGAGGCACGGGCCCATTCCCTGCTCCCAGGAGCCTTCCCGGGGCTCTCGTGATTCAGACTCGCTGCTCTCGCCTCCCACGTGCTGCTGCTCTGACTCACATCTCCCCTCACAGCCACTCACCTCCAGCAGCCCTTCCTGGAGCCCTCGCAGGGTGAATCAGCTGGGAAAAGGGTGCAGGATGCCTGGCAGCATCCCTAGGAGGGGACTGCTGACTGCCTGGAGACTGGGATGCCCTGGAAGGGTCCCTTATGGCAGCCAAGGGGGTTCCCTGCAGAGCAGAGCAGGAGCGAGGGGCAGTGCAGAGGGAGGGCTCACCCCCTTTCTCTCTCCCTGCAGCTGAACTGCAGCATGCAGCACCTGAGTGTGAAAAGCACCCACAGCAACCAGTAAGTATGAACCTGTGGTTGTGACTGAGCCTCTGCTGGCCCCAGTCTGTGCTCTGGGAACGAAGCCTTCCCATCAGTGGAGCCTGCCACTGAGTGCCAAAGCTCCTGTTAACAGCCCTGAGCTGCAGTAAACCAGCTGAGGAGTGGAGCCCTATGCTTCAGCAGGGCCCTGGGGCCCTGCAGGGCTGTCCCTATCAACCCCAGGGCTCATTTTTGGCCTTGGAAGTGCCTCAGCTCCTCCCTTCTCCTGCTTTGTGCTGCAGGAAGCCTGACACGGTGAAGCAGAAGAACGCCTTCCCACCCAACTTCATCCACTCCCTGGACTCCACACACATGATGCTCACAGCTCTGCACTGCCTCAGGTAGGGAGCTGGGGCTCTTCCCTGGCTCCAGGATCACTCTTTCCTGGGAGAACATTGCATGTGGTGGGGGAAAGAGGTTTTCCTGGTTGTGGCTGTTTGGGTTTCCTGGCAGAGAAGAGCTAAAGGGGGGTTTGGGGGGGGGTTTGCTGTCCCTGAAGATGCGCAGGTGCTGTTGCAGGGAGCCCTTGTGTGGTCCTTGCTCACGTCCCAGCACAAAGACCTCGGTGGGGCAGGGGATGTGGCAGGGGGGGCTCTCAGCACCACTTATGGCACCTTCTGCTGCCTCCCAGGCTGGGCCTGACCTTTGTCTCGGTCCATGATTGCTACTGGACTCACGCAGTCACCGTGGACGTGATGAACCAGGTACAAGCGGATCCTCGGGAGCTGGGATCCTGCTGATCCATCCTCTGGGCACACCCCAGCCCTTCCCTCCCCTGGGCTTTGCTCCAGGGGCTGGTGGATTGACCCAGCTTGCTGGTGGTTGCAGGTTTGTCGGCAGCAGTTTGTGGCTCTACACAGCGAGAAGATCCTGCAGGATCTGTCTGAGTTCATGCTGGAGAAGTACTGCAGGTATTCCCTCAGTCCCTGCCCAGGGCTGCTGTGGTACAGGCGGCCTGTGCATGGGTTGGAAGAGCCAAATCCTGTTCCCATGCTCATTTCCTTTCCTTCTGGTTCATCTAGCCCTGGTGGAGAGACCACAGCCCCCTGGCAGAAGAAACTGATGGAGCAGCTGTCGAATGTCCCCAAGACAGGTAGGAGCATGGGACAGGACCAGGGGTGGCTTGGAGACAAAGGGAGTGAGATGGAGATTTGGCCCCCAAAGTCACTGAGCTCATGGGGTGTCTGAAGCTGGACACAGCACTAAAGCTGTCCCCCGAGATGGGTGTTCCTGCCTGTGCTGCGCTGCAGAGCCATGGGGCAGAGCCTGCAGCAGCCCTGGGAGCCATCCCTGCCTTCCCCTGGGCTTTACCCCAGGCTGAGCCAGCTCATCCCATCCCCATCTTGTTCCTCTCCCATCTGTTTCCAAGCAGGAGGCATTTGCCTGGAGATGGGAGGGAGGCCCTTGGCATGGTAATTGCCAGGATCTAGATGATACACATGCAATGGGATTGAGGCAATTAGTTTAACTCTTCTAATCTCTGGGCCCTGCGTCTGCCAGACCATCTGGCCAACCTTTGTTGGGCCTTTGCAAGGCGGAGGAGGCCGCTGCTCCCAGATCCATCGGGAGGGGTGGCAGCTCCTGAAGCCTTCCAAATCCCTCTTGACCTCCCCTCTGCATCTAAGCTGGTTTCATGAGGCAGGGCTTGGGGCAGCTTCTCTCCCCTCTGAGCTCTCCTCTCCCTCCTTCCCTCAGGTGAATTCAACCTGGAGAACGTGATGGATTCCACCTATTTCTTCAGCTGAGCCCCAGCAGCCAGCGGGGCCCTGCTCTGCCCGGGCTGCCTCAGAGGCTGCGGTAGGCACTGGCCCCCAGGGCTCCTCTGTCCTGCATCTCATGGGGAATGTGGGTCCAGCTGCCAGCACCGAGGCTGGGGCACATGGGGACTGCAACGAGCAGCTACAGAGGGACAGGGTCTCCGCCTGTGTCCCAGGTCCCCACCTCTCTGCTGTGGATGCTGGTGGATGGGATGTGCCCTCACCCTATCCATCCCTCCCCACCAGCAGGGTGCAGGACCTCAGCTCCACGGGGTGCGTGCTGCCCTCCAGGCTCTGCTGCTGCTGGGTGCTGTCCCTGCTCTCCCGTAGCACAGCCTCTGTGGCTCCTGATCTTCAGGGATGGGATTTGCTTCTGCTCCCGGGGTCTCAGGCAGGGAAAACCACTCGGGGGGGTGCAGGTTTAGGATACTGTAAATAAACTGGGTTTTGAAATAGCAGCTGGGACCTGGGTCCTTCTTGGCATCTGAAGCCCTGGGCCCTCACGCTGTGGTCCTGGGGCTGTGGGGCTCACGTGCCCAGCCTGCTGCTGTTCTGCTGCCCGCTTTGCCTTCAGTTCCTCCCGGAGGACCCACTCTGCAGCTGGTGCAGGTGCAGGGGCTGCATTTCCAGCCCTCTTCACCCCAGGGCTGCGTGTTTAGGATGTGTGTTTGGCTCAGCCCATAGGCTCCGCTTTGCAGCCTGCTCCTTCCCCGCTGGAGCAGAGCCACGGTGCTGCCAGCAAGGGGAAAGGTGCTGGGAGCCAGCTCTTGTCTCACCTTGTCATCGCTCTGGCAGGGCAGCAGCGCTCCCAGGGCTGGGCAAGGGCAGTGGGAGCAGCCGGAGCCGCGGTGGGGAGGGAGGGAGGGAGGGAAGAAGAGACGGAGTCGTGCGTGGCTCTGTCAGCTGCTGCCGTTTATTGCACAGGATGGGCTGGAGGGGAAGGTGGACGCCTGGAGCGGGGCCCTGGCCCGCGGCTGTGCAGCTCCAGCACCAGGCCCCTCGCTCGCTGCCTACATTCAGCGTGGGAGGCTCCCCCGTGCACATACACACGCACACACACACACATACATACATACATACATGTGTCCCTGCACACACACCCTGATACACACATGTGCCTTCCCCAGCCTCAAAGTTGGGTCTGGCTATGGGGCAGCCCCAGGCTTTGGGGGCCCAGGCTCCAGTGTCTATGTGGGCAGATGGGCTGTTTTCCCCCCCTCGCCGAGCCGTGGGGCTGGGTTTGGGGGCAGCGTGTTTGTGGGGTGCTCAACAAGCCTCAGGGCAAACCGGCCCTCAACACCCTCCCCTCCAACTTACCTCCAGTGCCGGACCGTCACCCCTCGCCTCGGGGCTGTGGAGGGGAGCAGGGGCAGGTGCCGGGGGCTGCCTACAGCCCCAGGGAGGTGTCCTGCGGATGCACACACACACAGGGATGGAGTCAGGTCAGAGATAACCGTACACAGAGCTGCTCACGGGGATGGTGCGGTGGCTTCTATGGGGCGGCGGGGGCAGCGGGACGTGGGGCCAGACTTTGGTCGGGGAGTGGGGCTCAGCCCGGTGCCCCTGCAGTGGTTCTGGAGGTGGGGGGGGGGTGTGGGGGGGGTGGTGTGAGTGCAGCGGCCCCGTTGCCCACCCCCGGCACTCGGTGCTCCCGGTCGGGCACGGGGCGAGGCGGCGCTCGGTGCCCCGCGGGCGCGTTCGGCCCCGCGCCTGGCTCGGAGGTCACAAGTTGGAAGAGAGCCTGGACTTGGCCGGGTCCGTGTCGGGCGCGGCGGCCGCCGAGTCCTGCGGCCCCGCCAGCGCCGGCTGCGACGGGGACCCCCGCGATGGCCCCGGGCCCCGCAGAGCCGCTGGGGGACCGGGCCCCGGCGAGGCGGCAGCGGGACCCCCGCCGATGGAGGCGCAGGACTCGCGAGTCGAAGCCGGGGGGCTCTGGGTGCTGCCGGCCCCCGGCCCGTGGGGCAGGGAGGGCTGCGAGGCCGAGAGGGGCCGCGATTCCTGGCTGAGGCTGCTGGTGGGCAGAGCCTGCGTGCTCTTGTGCGCGGCCAAGCGCTGCGGGGAGCCGGGAGCCTGCTGCTGGCCGAGCGAGAGCTGCGAGCCGAGCTGCCCCGGCCCCGAGCCGTAGGCGAACGTCCGGGCGGCCAGAGGGCTTTGGGTCGGCGGGCTGGCCGCGGCGAAGGCGCTGGTGGAGGCGGGCATGGCCGCGGGTTGCGTCGGGTCCTGCGCCGGAGATGGGTTGGAGGTGTGGGGCACGGGAGGCTGCGGCTGCGGAGGGGGGCTCTGCTGCAGCAGGACCGGTGAGACGGCGAAAGGGCTGGGTACGGCCGGCGCGTACTGCAAGCGGCGCATCATGCGGGGCGAGCCCAGCGCCATGGAGCCCACCAGCGGGCTGGCCATCTGCGGGCAGAAGCTCATGGCGACGGCTTGCTGGAGGGTGGCGATGGCCGAGGTGACCTGCGGCTGGACGGGGCTGTACATGGCCGGGTGCTGCTGCAGCTCCGCCTGCTGCACCATCTCCCGGTCGTACTTGACGATCTCCTGGATGATTTCGTTCTCTTGGTTGTTGAAGACGCCCGAGTTGAGGTCGTGCTGCACTTTGTGGAGCAGGATCGAGTTCTTCTTCCCTGCAGGGCCAGGATGGGGAGAGCAGTGAGATCCTGTGTCAGGATACGCTGAGCCCCCCCCCCTTCCCAGTCCTGCATTGCCAGGGCACCCCCAGCGCCCTACCGATGCGGTCGAGGCGGTCGATGGCCACGGTCTCGAAGGCCCTTCGCATCATGGGGTACTCCTCCAGCACCTCATTGAAGTTGTCCACCGAGAGCGAGTAGAGGCGGCAGTAGGTGTCTGCACGGACACTGGCCGTGCGCCGGCCCCGCGTCAGCAGGCAGATTTCTGGGGGTTGAGGTGGGGGGGGGGAAAAACAACAGTGTCAAGGACCAAACACCACCTGGAAACGGGGGACAACACGTTGTGGGTGCCCCAGTGCCTCGCACAGACGCCTCCAGCGCTCACCTCCGAAGTAGGAGCCGTCGGAGAGCTTCATCTCCTTGTTGCCCTTGGTGAGGATGCTGACGACCCCGTGCTGGATGAAGTACATCTTCTTGCCGATGGTGCCCTCGCGGATGATGTAGTCGCCCGGCTGGAACACCTCGAACTTGAGCTTGGTGAGCATCGCCGTGACGAAGTTGGGGTCCGCGTTGGCGAACAGCGGCATCGAGGCCACCAGCTTGCGGCAGTTGAAGTTCACGATCTCCTGCAAGGGGAGGAGGTGAGGGGACAGGGGACAGGGGATGTGGCTTTCCCTGCGCTGGCTCACACACGCAGGAGCCCCGGGTTTCCTAGAATCATGGAATGGTTTGGGTTGGAAAGGACCCACTTGGAGCTGCAAAGCCTTTGGAATAGGTGCTCAACCCCAAGCAGGAGCTGGGGGGACCCCCTCGACTGCATGAAGGGGGTGGGACGTGGCCAGTCCCCATCCTCACTGCAGCACCCTCGCCCCTGGGGCCCCCACCTCGCGCAGGGGCTCATTGAGCTCCCCCAGGATGCTGTCCTCATCGAACATCTTGCCCTGGTAGCGGTGCTCGTAGTAGTCGTGGATCTTCTGTCGGAAGTCGGCGGGGAGCTTGTGGAAGGACATGTACTGCTCCACCTGCTTGTACTGTAGGGAGAGGCGGCCTCAGCACCCAGCCAGGCTGGGGATCCCTCACCCATTTCCCCCTCCATAGGGCTGCTCTGTCTCCATCGCCCCATGGGATGCTATGGACACAGAGCCCTTGCCCTGTGGCTCCAGGAGGGGATGCGCTGGCCGGGCACAGGGCAGGAGCCGTGGTCCCCATCCAGCCCGGTCCTACCTTCTCCTGGTACTGGCGCCGGGAGGAGTCGAGGGACTGGATGAGGGCGGTGGCGTGGCCGATGAACATGGCGTAGCACGTGGCGCCCACGATCATGCTCAGCATCGTCAGCCAGATGTCCGTCATGCTCTCGGGGGCCTGCTTCCCGTAGCCGATGCACAGCATGTGGCTCATGGACTTGAAGAGGGCGAAGGAGTAGAGCTCGCTCCAGGAGTCGTTCTGCAGCGACAGGGGTGCCTCAGCTCCTCCTTGCGCCGTAGGCACAACCAGGGGCTGATCCAGATTGTGGACCTTCCATCTCCAGGGCTCAGCACCAGGATTTGTTTGCTTGTGACAGCCCCACCTCGCAGGTGAGATCCAAACAGCCCCAACGCCCGGCTCCCTTTACATCATTCTATGCTATGGATTTCTTCCTGAGCTGATGCACAAAAGCTCAGTGAAGCCCCTGTGTTATAAATGCTGTGATGGGAACAAGCTCCAGGTTTGTGGAAGCCCTGGAGTTACTGCAGCGATCAGGAGCTTGCCGGGGCCACCTGGGGCAGGAATTCCCCATCCCAGCCTCCCGCACAAAGCCCAGAGTTCCATAGAATCATGGAGTGGGTTGGAAGGGACCTTGAAGCTCCTCCAGTTCCAACCCCACAAGGGACAATTTCCCCCAGGAGCAAAGCAGCCGGGGAAGGAGAAGTGCGAGACGCTGGGGAGAGGAAGAGGAGGAAGCCCAAAAGGGGGAATGGAGCGGAGATGGAAACGCTGGCAGAGCAGGAAGAGAGGGATGGAGGGAGAAAAGCCCTTCGTAGCAGGGCTGAGAGGGAGCAATTAGAAACAGGGCCCGTTATTTATTCATAGCAGCTTTGTCACTAATGAGCAGCAGAAGGCAGCAGGGGATGGGGCAAAGATTCCCTGTCGGCATCTTCCACCCGCCCGCATCGATCTGCTTGCACCCGGTCAGTGGGGAGAGGCCAGAGGCCACGGGGATGGAGCCGGCACTCACCACCATGCCGTTGATGGAGACCCAGCAGTTCTGGGGGAAGTCCTGCAGCATGGGCACCAGGAACTGGAGGCAGCCATCCCAGTGGCACAGCAGAAGCATCATGCCGATGAGGTTGATGATCCGCATCACGGCGCTGGCCAGGTCGTACGTCATGTGGAAGATCTAGGGGTGGGGGGGACAGGATGAGCGCAGGGACCAGCTTGGGACACAGACCCACATGGTCTGAGCTGGAGCAAGGCGCTGGGAGTGGGTCCCTGAGCTCCCTATTTATATCCAGTGGCTGCCGCCGCCTGGAAGCGCTAATGGCTGTGAGCATGGATGCGGATAAGGCAGCACCAGGAGATGCTCAGGGAGAGCCAAGTGCTGGGAATGGATGGGGCAGCCCCGGGGTGGTTCTGGTAAAGAGGGCCCAGCCCTGGGCATGTCCCTTCCCCACTGTGGCTGATGGCAATGGGCCCCCCGTGGCAACGTGGGGTTGTGGTGGTTCCAAGGCGATCAGAACTTGGCTGGAGCAGCTCTGCTCTGGAGCCAGGCTGAGAGAGCTGGGCTGGAGAAGAGAAGGCTCCTGAAGGGGGGACCTTAGAGCAGCTCCAGTGCCTGAAGGGGCTGCAGGAAACCTGGAGAGGGGCTTGGGACAAGGGCCTGTAGGGACAGGCCAAGGGGAATGGCTTGAACCTGCCAGAGGGGAGACTGAGATGAGCTCTTAGGCAGAAGCTCTTCCCTGTGAGGGTGCTGAGGCGCTGGCACAGGGTGCCCAGAGAAGCTGTGGCTGCCCCATCCCTGGCAGTGTTCAAGGGCAGGTTGGACACAGGGGCTTGGAGCAAGCTGCTCCAGTGGAAGGGGTCCCTGTCCATGCCCTCGCTGCCTTCGTCCCTGGAGCTCTCCCTGCTAAATCCCATCTAAAAGTGGCAAGGGTGCAGAGCCAGGAGCCCGGCAGCGGATGCAGCCACATCCTACACAAAGGCAGGTCCCGTCGCAGCCCCAAACCCCATCCCACCCATTGGCACCATGGGCAGCCCGCAGACGCTCACAGCTCCCACTCTCTCCATGCAGTCCTGCCGCTGCCGGAGGAGGATGGACCCCTGCAGGGCTGCATCCCATGGGATCCTCACCTCCTCCCACTGGTGGATGTAGCGGATGAGGCGGGAGAGGCGCAGGAGCCGCAGGAGGCTGAGGATCTTGGTGAAGCGCACGATGCGGAGCGCACGGGCGGTCTTGTACACCTCCGAGTCAATGCCCTTCTCCACAATGAGGAAGACGTAATCCACGGGGATGGAGGAGACAAAGTCCACCACAAACCAGGTCTTGAGGTACTTCTTCTTGATCCTCTCGGGGTCCAGGATGATTTCCGTGTTGTCCTCAATGACAATCCCTGTCCGGAAGTTCAGCACCAGATCCATCAGGAAGAAGGTGTCAGAAACCACGTTGAACACGATCCAGGGCGCCGTGGTCTCCTCCTTGAAGAAGGTGATGCCCACGGGGATGATGATCAGGTTGCCCACCATGAAGAGCAGCATCGTGAAGTCCCAGTAAAACCTGGGTGGGGGGGAACAGGGAGGAGGGCGTCAGGGCAGCCCCATCCCGTACCAGCTGCCGGGTGCTGTCCCTATGATGCCACCTCTCCCAAGGGACCACATCCTGCTCTACCACTGCCCCGGGCCTGGTCCTGCCGCCGAGTACGGCTGCGGTACCATAGGGCAGTGGGTGCAGGATGATGCCGGGAGCTCTTCCTGCTGGAATGGTGTGGCCGGAGTCAGCCCTGAGCGCCCAAACCCAGGCAGGTCCTGGGACAAGGGGAGAACGATGCCACCAACACCAGTGGGGGACAGACCCTCCCTTGTGCCTCAAACACCGGCACCGCTCGAGGGGCTGGAGGCAGGAGGCGCCAGGAGCAGGGACCCGAGGATTGGGGACAGAGACCCCAGTGACAGCCGGGTTTCCCCCCCGAGCGCGGCTCCCCCATGGCGGGGGCTGCAGGTGGGACCCCGGCAGCGCGGCCGCAGCCGCCGCAGCTCCCGGTGCAGCGCATCACGTAGAGCTGCAGCTGAAGCGCCCGCGGCCCCGGGCAGCCGCTGCCTGCTCCTCGGCTCCTCTCCTGCCTCACCCCCGTCCTTCCTCCTCGGCCACCGATGCCCTTTCTGAGCATCTGCAAGGTCACGGCAGCCCCATCCCGGTGGGATCATGCGGAGGGGACCCCGGCCGCCGCCTCCGGCATCGGCCTAGGGGAGGGCAGAGAGGGGGGGATGCTCCTCAGCACCACGCACGCAGGACCCTTGCCCGTGTGTCTGTGCTGCCGCAGGCAGGAGCCCCGGGAGCTGCAGGGTAACGGGCAGGGGCTGCCCTGGCCGGGGAGGGGGGGGGGGACGATGGGGCCGCATCCCGCACACAGGAAGGGCGGATGGATCCCTCCCCCCGTGCAGACTAGCGCAGGACCAGAAGGAGCATCCCCGCTCCTGACCTTTCTCCAATGACACCTTCGCCATGTGAGCCGTTGCCGTGGCAACCGCGAGTGATGTCACCGCTGCACAACGATGACTTCACAGCCGGGGCCGTCTCCAGGGTACCCTCAAACCGCTGCCCCCCGTGACCCCCAGCATCACCCCCAGGCTTCCCCACAACCCCAGCGAGTGCCAGGGGCAAAGCTCAAACCACAGCAGCCCCGGCTCCAACCCCTTTGCAACCTGGCTCAGCCAGGGCAGGATTTGGGCCGCTCCTGATCCCCCCCCCACCCCGACACACGCAATGGACACTGCGCGGTCGCTTTAGGGACCTGGGTGCGATGCCAACGCTTTCCTCCTTGGAGGGCAGCGTGAGCACAGCAAAACGGATCCAATCCAGGCTACTAAAAATAGCTGCAAACAAATTAACGAGGATCCTCAGCACCCTCTCGCTTGCTTCTGACCCAGTTGAGTGACGGCGATGATGGCAGAAGATGCCCAAAGCCTCTGAGCACCGGGGCTGCTCCATCACTCCCCTTCCCAGTGATCCCATTGAGCTGCCCAAGAGCCTGCTCTGCAGGAGGTGCCCCCCAAGGGCTGAGCCCCTTGGGCTGCCCGGCGGGATAGGTGTGGGATCGGTGCGGGATCCGTGTGGGATCGGTGCAGGATCAGCACTTCACAAACTCACACTGAACGCTCAGATTCAGAAACGAGGTCGTTCTTAGAAGTGGGTTAAGAAGCCAACAAACAGCCAAAGTTTGCCGGAGCCAGGCGAGCATCCCAGTACAACCAACGGTGCTGAGCGACTGGTGCTGGAAAAGCCTTTTACCTTGTGGGGTCCCTTAGGAAGGGCAGGAAGGAAAAAGCCTTTGGGAACTGCTCAAGGGCCAGAACCTTCCCAATCCCAGTCACAGCCTTCCTCCCTGCTGAGCATCCCCTGGGTCTGACTGCCCCACACTGATGCCACAGAGGGGTAGAACGACCCCTCAGCACTTGCTAACACTGGGACCAGCAGCAGCCACAGGGAACCACAGCCCCCCGGTCCTGCTGCTCAGGAGCCCCAGCATGGCATCATCGGATCGGTGGCACCATCCTGGCAGTGGCAAAGCCCCAGAAACCAGTTTAACACCAGATGAGGGAGGCTCTGGCCAAGCAGCACCGGAGACACATGCTCCGGATGCTGCTTCACCCCCAATTCAAGTGTGGGACCCACTCTTGTGAGCATGGGAAGGGATTGACCATGGATGTGCCCCCCCCCAGCTCCCGATCCCACGCCAACAGAAGCGATGAAGAAGTCAGTGCTAAGCTGGGCATTGACAAAGACCAGAAGCAGCAAAGACAGAGATGATGACCCAAGAGGAAGCAGCACCATTTACCAAGGCTCTTTTATCAGATTTGTGCCTCAGGATCCCCACCAGCTGCCCCAAGCTGCTTCCCAATAATCCCAGATTCATGTAAATAGCAACTTGGGTTCCTGGAGCCAGCCTGCCCCTGAACTGTGCAGGAATGATGGCAGTGCCGTGTCCAGGAGGAGACAGGATCTCTAAATGAGACCGATTATGAAATGATGTCACATATGCAGATGGGCAATGATTTCCTCTTGATGGCAAAATGGATTTTGCCAGGCTGGGTTCCTGCTCCGTTATCGTTGGGAGATAAAGAGGGGATTATTTGTGTAAGGCAGGACAATGACGGACGCACGTCCCCAACGCAGCTTCCCCAGCACCAGGCATGAGCATGGAGCCGACCCTGTCCCTGTGCACGTTACTGGAGCCAGGCGATGCCGATGCCGGGGCTCTGCCCGCAGCTCCTCCCCGCTGGGCAGGGAACTCTCCTACGCCACTTGCAGCATCAAAACACGGGCAGCGGCTCTTCCCCAATGGGTTTCAAGTCTTGGCAGCGCCTCGGGGAGGGATGGAGGCAGCGCGGGGCAGGCGGACACGGTGACTCCCCAAGGTCACCCCGGCGGGGAGCGGAGCTGCGGGAGCCTCCGAGGCCTCGCTCCCACCACGGGCTCGCCGCAGGGAGGCCCCGCTCTCAGCAGCCCCACGGGCTCCGCCGCCGAA
Organism: Pezoporus wallicus; assembly: GCF_028554395.1. Taxonomy (NCBI): domain Eukaryota; kingdom Metazoa; phylum Chordata; class Aves; order Psittaciformes; family Psittacidae; genus Pezoporus; species Pezoporus wallicus. Next base: position 128,967 of record NW_026635346.1, on the reverse strand, counting down.
GCAGGGCAGGCTCTGGCCCCGGTGCTGTCACCGCGCTCCCGGCCTCCTGCCCAGAGGGGCAGCATCCCCCGGCTCAGCAGCCCCTGCCTGGCACCGCCACGTCTGCTCGGTCACCGCGGCACCGAGCTGCTCCTCAGCCCGGCTCTGCAGCAGAACCCGGTGCCCAGAGCCAAGGAGGAGGCTCCGAGGGGTACCCACAGCGGGTTCCCTATGGGGAGGCCTCCGGCTGCTCCTGTGGAGGATCAGCCCAGGAGCCGCACGTGAGGGTGGGAGCAGGAGGTGCTGGTCCTTGCTCTGAGCCTGCTTGGCCAATGGAGACCCCACCACCTGCACCGGGGACCCCTGCGCTGGTGGGGACCTGAACAGATCCCGGGGTCTGGCTCAGCAGCATCCCCACAGCGACACCCAGCAACCCCTCCTCGAGCCTCCCCAAGCTAGGCACCAAACCAGCAGCAGATCGACCCAGAGCGGAGCCCCTCATCCTCCCTCAGCCACTGCCTAAAGACCCTCCAGGCCCTTTGAGGTCACAGGGCCAGTGGCCCCCGGTAGCTGGTCACCAGCGATGCCAGCAGGGTCTTGGCCACCCATCCCGCAAGGTGCTGTGCCATAGGCCACAGCCGGCCGAGCCACTCATCCTTCCCAGCAGCTTTGGTGGGATTCGGGAAGCGTTTGCCCCTGCTGAGCTCCCCCAGGGCTCAGGGAAGGAGATGGAGCTGCAGAGTCCTCCTCCCCGGCTTTGCCATTCCTCAGCTGGAAACCTGGAGGACTCCGCTCGTCTTGGGAGCGAGCTCAATCCCTCCCGAACTCCCTGAATCCTAAGGACAGGATCAGGCCTCCCTGGTTTGGGGTGTGTGTGTGTGTGTGGGGAGCTTCCGCAAAGCCCTGCCTCGGCAGCAGGGACCGGGGCTGAGCCAAAGCCCGGTGGGGCTCTGCAGGGTCCGTGCTGGGCCCGGGGGACGCCGAGGGGGTGCGCGGGAGGCACCCCCTGATCCAAGGAGAGGGCTCCGGGTATCCCGGTCCCCCCGGGGAGGGGGTGCCCGGCCGCCAGCCCCTCCCCGCACGCACCAGCATCCAGCGCTGCCGCCCAGCACAGCTCAAGGTGCCCTCGCCCGGAGCCCCCCCCTCCCCTAACCCCGTTCCCGTCCCGGTCGCACCTGAAGTCGCTGTAGGGGTGGATGATCCAGGCCCCCGCGGACTTAACGCGCTCCTGCTCCCGCTCCACCGCCTTCTGCGAGCCGAACATCCGCAGCGAGAACTTGTTGACGCCGGGCTGGAGCATGGCCCCGAACTGCCGCTGCATGAAGCTGGCCTGGCTCCCGCGGGCCTCCTCGCCCGCATCCTCGCCCGCTCCCTCCTCGGCAGCCTTGGCCCCGCCGGGGGACCCGCTGCCGCCGCCGCCGCCGCAGGAGAAGGAGACCTTGGGCTCCCGAGGCGGCTCCGGGCCGGGGCTCCGCGGCGCTTCCCCTCGCCGGCACTCGCCGTTCGGGGACCCCTTCCCTCCGCGGCCCCGCGCCCGCCCTCCCGCCGCTCCCCCGCCGCGCTTGGCCGCATCGGCCGCATCCTCCTCGGCCGCCGCCGCCGCCTCCCCGCGGCCCGCCCGCATCCTTGCCGCTGCCGAGGCCACCGGCGGCCGAGTGGCGCCCGCCGCCGCGGCGGGGGCGGGCCGGGGCGGGCCGGAGGCGGGCGGCGGGGCCGGGCTGCGGAACGGGCGGCTCCGCAGCTCCCCCCGCCGGCGCGGTCCTCGCCGGTGGCACCGGCAGCCCCGCTGGAAGCCCACCCGTGTCCGTGCGCCGGCCCCGGGGGAGGGCTCAGAGCGGCCCGAGAGCACCCCTGGGCTGAGGACGGAAGCCCCAAGGACCCCATGGTTGCCCCCATCCCTCTCCCCTTGTCCTGAGCCTCCTGCACCGAGCCGGCCGCCGGGGTGGGCACAGGGGATGGAGGCTCCGGGCTGGCAGCGCAGCACAGGGCGGCTCTCACATACCCGGGTGCAGCAGCAGCGGGACGGACACCTCCGCCAGACACAGCGGGTGCGATGCTCGGTGTCAGCGGGACCAGCCCCACCTGGCTCCCGCCGAGGAACGAGCAATTCCCGCTACCGGCATCCCCGAGCACCGTCGAGCACACGGGGCCCCGCTCGGCTTCACGGTGCCTCACGGAGAACGCGGCCGGTGGCACCATCTGCTGCCCACGGCGCGGAAGCGCAACCGGACCTTGCGTGAGTCCCGCTCCCGCACCAGCCCCGCTCCGTGCTCGGGATAGGGGGAGCAGCTGCGGGCCCTCCACCGAGCCCCACGGGAGAAGACGCCCCAAAAGGGGTGCTCCAGGCTCGCTCCGCACTAAGTCACCCCCTGCAAGGGGAGAGCCCGTTCCTCCCAAGCCCACGGAGAAGCCCCCGATGACCCAGCACTGAACGGAGCCGGAGGCTGGAGCCCCCAGGAGCGAGGTGGCAGCTCAGGGCTCACCCCCAGGCATCAAGAGGCTGAGCAGGAGCCCCACATGCACTAGGGACACCCGCGCTCTCCCATTGATGGAGATCTTGTTCACCTCATCCCTGGCAGTGCCGCAGGAGAGCAGCACGATGCTGCTGCCCCATCCCTCCCCAGGCTGGCTGTCCCCCTCCTTGCCAACCAAGAGGCACAAGCAGTGCTTTGTGCTGCAGCAGAGCCAGGGCAGGCAGGACCCATCATCCTCATCAAGGAAATGAAGCCCTGCATTGATTTCTCACCAGGATGGCACCCGCCAGCACGGAAAGCTTTGCATAACCCACTTACACAGCACAGAGCCCGAGCTGCTGCAGCAGGAACAGGCAGGAGGGACCCAGCACCACGGCTGCTGCCACCTCACCACAGCCACGCTCCCAAATTACCCCTTCGCAGGCAGGGAGAGGCTTTAAGGCCATGGCCCAAGGGCATGCAGTGACTCCTCAGCAGCCCACAGCCATCCCTGCTCCACTCCAAGGGCTGGAGCTCTAATAGCAAAGGGACCCCCCCTTTGCACATCCTCCATTCGCTCCACAGGCACCACATTGTGCACAAAGGCCTCAAACCTTTCCCCCAGCAAAAAGAACTGCTTGGAGCACATCCTGCAAAGGCTCCATAACCCCATGGCCACACGATGCTGAATGACCATGCAGCAGGGCAAAGGGACTGCCCCCAGCACCCCTCCAGGTGCCGCAGAGCAGCGCACATCCCCTTGGCATTGGGCTGAAAGCCTCAAGCTGCACGTACAGGGTGATGAGAGCACAGCACACGAGAGCTGGCACCAAGCTGAGACACGGCCCCGTGCTCCACGGCCAGGAATGAGCCAGGGGATCAGGCTCCAACCCCCAGGGAAGAGAGCAGAGGCCAGGCAGGGATGGAAAAAAAACCCAGAGAGAGGAATCGTCTTTATTTGTGTGTTAACAGAGGGAACAGTTCGCTGCTACCCGGCACTACAGGCATTAAGACTGCACGAAGCACTCAGCTGCTCACTCTCCTACCTCCCAAACCCCAACAGCTCAAGCACAAGAACACACGCGGTTAAACTGCCCCCAGCCCCGCTGCAGCAAGGGGAGAAGAGATCCAAGCCCACTCCCTATGTTCACAGCCATGGTACCCATCCATATCCAGCTCTAACGCTGCTTCAGGGTTGTTGAAGAGCATTTCAGGAAGCTCTGGAGATGCTGCTTGGAATCAGCACTTCCACATGAGGGAAAGGGGCAGCCTTGCTGCTGGTGATGCTCAGGTCAGCACCAGAGCAGCACAAGAGGAGCTGCACCTTCAGGTCTTACCCCAGCTCCAAAGCACAACAGTGGGGCCAGGAGGGCGTCCCTGCTCTTCCAATAGGTGAGGAAATGATGCTCTCCCAACCCAACCCGTGGACCAATAGCAAGAAACCTAAACAGAGACAGGCAGAGACTACCAGAAACAAGGGATTTACATTTACAGGTAGAAAAACCCTCCCATAACTCTTTAAAAAAAAAAAAGAAAAAGTGTATTTTAGGTTCTACAACTGCAATCTCTTTAGGAAGTGAAGGATCTGCGCTGTGAGGATGCTCGGGGGTATCTCCTGCTGCTATTTTACCCCCCCTGCCCCGACAAGAGGATTAGAAGAAAACAAAAGTTATCCAGATGAGCTCTTCAGCTGCACATCACCTGCAGGGAGAGAAGGCAAAGCCAGTGAGAACACAGTGGGAGCAGTCAGGCTGTGCTAGGGGAGGGTGATGGAGCGGTGCAGGATGAAGGCTGTGGGCAGGAGTTATCCCACAGTCCTCACTTTCCCATCCTTTAGGAGCCCAACGCTGCCTTCTCCCTTTCCCCTTGGCACATGCAGATGGCTCCAGGGGTCCAGGTAGCTTACAGCCCAGCCCAGCCCCTCTCAGCTGCAATTCCCCCTGGGAATGGCACTCACCTGGCCCCTGCTCTCAGTTCGCGTTTCTCTGGCGGACGTTCTTGTCCTTGTGGTTTGTGGCATTGCTTTTCCTGGGAAGAGAAAAGGGGCAGTGAGGAGGAAGCCCCATTGATGGGCACAAGCTCCAGAGGAGCAGCAAAGAGCCAGCAGGACACTGTGGAGCATCCCCAGCAGAGACAGGGATGCCACTGTCCCAACTCAGGCAGCAAGCGGAGCACTGGGGTCGGGTTTGGGCTCCACTAACACAAAACAAGCTGTGGCCAGGCTGGAGGGGCTCCAGAAGGGCCACAAAGGTGACCCAAGGACTCAGCAGCATGTGAGGAAAGGCAGCTCAGGGGAGAGCTCATCCCCATGTTCCAGTGTTTGAAGATTCCCTTTTACAAGGAGTCAAATGGCAAGGACTCACGGATGTAATTCAGGTCCTAAAGATGGCCAAGAGGAGATGAGGGACCAGAAGAGAGCCAGTTTTGAGGCACGGGTGCCATCTCCAGTTCTGTGTGGTTTATACACAGACCCCATTCAATGAACCTAAGGGGGGGGGGGAAGCCTCCCAAGCCAGCAGAGTTATCCCCGTTATCCCCACACCAGCCAGAGCACATTCCCTGGATGAGATCTGCCAGGACAGATCTGGCTGAGCAGGAAAAGAGGTACTTACAGTGGTGCAGAGCCTCCATCATCATCTTCACGTTCCACACAGCATGGAAGGAAGAAAGAACAAACATCAGGGAAGATGCAATCTCTGCCACCTCTTAAGCCCCTGGGGGCTGCATTCCAGGGAGGTCATGGGATTCATCGGATGCCACTGCCCCAACAGGGCTGAACCCAAAGGGCAGCTCACCCCCAGGGCAGAGCAGGGGGCTACTGCCCCCCCCAAGCTGCTTCTTGTCTCGGCTTAGGCAAGGCACAGACTTAGACATAAGCTGCTGTTATGCAGTGGCTTCTCTTGGCACAGGGCTGAGGTTGGGCTCAGGGGATAATGAAGTCCCCATCACCCCCTGCTCCCGAGCACAGCTCAGGTTTGGTGCCTCATCAACCCCAAGGCATGAGGCAGACCTGGGAAGCATCCAGAGAGGCTCGATGGCATCCATTTGGCATTGCCAGCCTGTGCATCCCCAGGCAGCTCTTCCCATCCCCAGTCCTTACAAGTGGGAAAGGAACAGATGCACTGGGAGAGGCTGCCATGGAGCTACCCACTGCTGCCCCTCAGATGGCTCCCAAAGCTCAGGCTTCAACAGCCAGAGGGGATTCCACAGAGGGTGTTCCAGGAGTGAGGTTTTCAGCAGCGTTTGGGGGGGATCAGGAGGAACACACTCACACCACAGCCCTGCTACACTGAGAACCACAGCTAAGAGAACACCTCTACCACGTGCCGAGCCCTTCACCAGCTCCTTGCAATGTGCCACCCCCCAACAGAAGGTTCCCCATCATCTCCTGCCCAGTCCTCAAACAGCACTGAAGCATCAGGACCGCCTTGGGCACCACGACCTGCAGGCAGCTGGTGAGAGGATAGAGGCAGAAACAGGGCTGGAACTAGCTCCTTACCGTGCGAGGTGGCACCCAGCAGCAGAGAAGGGAAGAGTGGAAAGATAACACCAGCAAGGATATCATACCGTACCCCAAGGGCTTCTCCCTACCCCAGGTAACAGGGAGCAGGCAATTCACAACCACACCCCCCCAGGAACAGCCTTTGTCTGAGCTCTCCAGAGGGGCAAAGCTACAAAAGCCCTTTGAGGAAGAGCAGCACTTTACAGCAGGGAGGCGTGCTTGAGTGCTCTGCCCAAGGACACTTCAATATACACACCCCCTGTCTTTGTGTCCAAGCATCTGCTACAGTGGGTCAGCACTGGACATGGTGTGGACCAGGCTGATGCCATCAGAAGCCGGATCACTCACCACACACAGGCTATAGATGGGGAAGATGCAGCTACAACATCCTTAAGGCATCTGCTTCCCACCCAAGAGCTTCGGAGGGACAAAGCATCTGCTTGTAAAAACCACCTCGAGTGGAATTCCTCAACCCCTGTGGGCAGGGCAGGGCTATTTGGGAATTTCAGTCCCTCCCCTGCACCTCACAGCCCAGGTCTGTGTCCCCGCCCCCCCCGGCAGGCAGGAAGGATACCAACCCTTTACACCTCATTGTTAACTGGATCAGATAAGGCAGGAGCAGCTGGGCTCACACAATGCAGATCCTTACTGATAAGGAAAGGGAGGAGCCGGTATTTCCAGAACAGATTCAAGATAGCACCGGGCTCCTCCAGGCAGGATGTGTGGATCTAAAGGTCCAAACCCAGAGCCTTGAGCTCAGCCTTCACTCCCACAGTCCCTGACTTCTGCAGCACCAGGAAAACCTCTCCTCCTCCTTCAGAAACCAGCTCCTCCAGCACAGGAACAACCCAGTCCTGCTCCAGCGCCTGCAGAACGCAGGGGCACCGAGAGACACTGGGTCAGGCTGACCCCCATGCAGCCAGACCCAAAGCAGAGCTTGCTGCAGGCCTCTCCAACAGGGCCATTGGTTGCAACTTCACACCTCGAGTAGTCTGATGGAGACCACCCCGTGGCACATTTCACCTGCACCCTCCAAGTTCCTTCATCTCCCCATAAAGATTTAACCACCCCCCCACCTCTTACCATCAAGAACCTCATCCGGCTTCCTCCTCTTCTCATAGATGAAGATGATGGTAACGAGAACAAGGACTTCTGCCACGATGCCCAGGAAGGGCCAGAGCGCTGCGAGGCGGCTGCGGACGCGCAGGCTCACCGTGGCGCTGCCCTGCCCGTAGGCATTGGTTGCATTGCAGTGGTAATCACCCGAGTCCTCCTCAATGTTCAGCTTCAGGATGCGTAACTCCGTCTTGTTGCCACTGGACTTGATGATGTAGCGCCCAGACCCATTGATGATGGGCTGGAGGGGAGGAAGACACAGCTCTCATGGCGGTGCTGATGCACAAGGGGAGATGCTCGCTCCCTGTGCGTGGGTCCTACCGCTGCCACGGCACTGAGCAGCCTGCTCTGAAGGAGCTGCTGCTGATGGGAGCGAGGTCCTCTGCCCCTTTGCTGGGCAGGAGGAGAATGGGAGAAGGAGCATCAAAGCACAGCACTTACATCTTGGCCATGCTTGTACCAGACCCACGAGGTGACAGGAGGGAACGAGCTGCACTTGCAGACCAGCACTCCCGTGTCCCCCTCGTTGCCGTGCTCGGACTTCTTGTACGCCGTCACTTGGGGTGGAACTATGGCAAGAGAAAGGGAAATCAAGACACTTCCTTGAAGGAAACACCTGGGTTTGTATTCCCTGGGCACAAACAGGTCACCAGAAAGCTTAGGTTTGGTTAGGGGGTTTGGTCCCCTCACTTGCCCATAGAAACCCTGATAAAACCGAGCTGCTTCTGGTAGCATCCTTTATGAGGAAGGGCTAAAACAAGCTTTATAAAGCGTGGAGGAGGTCACAGCTTCCCCACTCGGGCCCGGAAGCAACTGGAATTACCTGAGATATTCAGATGTCCTTTTATCACTGGGTTTGTTTTGTAGATGCACTCATAGACACCAGAGTGCTCTTCCATCTTCCCCTCGATCCTACCAAAAACCAGGAGAGCGCATGAGCATCTGGCACAAGTGCCACGAAGAGACCCCAAAGCCCAGCCCCACGCATACAGACACCAAACAGCACCAGCACTCTGCTCCATAGGCGATTTGTCCCATTGAGACCTCGCCATGAACCTCCAGCCTCCTCTCTTCACCAAGTCCAACACGGGTCTGTTAAATCAGTGACCACCGAGACCTCGTGGGCTTGTGGCCTGGTTCCTGCAGAGCAGCAGCTTTCTCTCCCTACCCCAACGCCACAGGGCCTCTACTTCCATGCTCTTCCCTCTTCCATACAGACCCCAGGCTGAGCAAAGCCAATAGGATCTGAATGCAGCCCAAGGGCTCCCATTACGCTGCACACCTCGTGGCAGGCATCACCCCAGCCTCTAAAGGGCCAGGCAAGGAGCTTTGGACCACAGATCCCAAGGGAGGCTTTTCTTCCCATGGAGAAGGCCACTGAAACACATGGCAAAGTAGGGGCGGGGGGGGGAGGAAAAAGCCACCCAGGCTGGGTTATTCCAGCCAGATCCCAGCTCAGCACTAAATCTCCTGTTTTCCTTCTGTAAAGCTGCTGCAATGAGCTTGAGTGGATTACGCTGCACCGCAACAACCACCTCATTCCACAGCCTGGGACCGGGCGCTCCAGGGAAGGGGCAGCGAAGTCGGAGCCCCAAAGCTGGCCTGGGACAAGGGGCTCTTTGTTCCCTGGGCCGTGCGTGACGCTTCCCACTTCCCAAACCCACTGAGCTGAGGAATCGAGGTCACGCGAGGGAGGCTGGGTTATAAATACTTTAATCCTTGTTCAGCTCCCTGTTGCTATGGGGAGCCGGGCACGTCGGCACCGCCACACAAAGGGATGCGATGCCTCTCCAGCTGCTGGGTCAGAGCCAGCCAGGCCTCACTGTAATGGGAAGGGAAAGCTTGCTGCACTGCTACAATGAGTCTGGTATTCCCATTACATCCCCCCCAACCAAAGCAGCTCCTCGATGCTGACCCCAACTGCAGGCAGCATCTTGGCTTGTTCCCATTGGAATGGGCTTTGGGAAGGTGCAAACCACCCCCAGGGCAGGGACAATGGTCCAGCTCTGGCCCACTGGTGTCAGCCCCAGCCGTGCTGCACATAAAGCAGCAGAGCTTCTGGCTAAGAGATCTGGTGTATCATTTCCCCTTCATCCTCCTCCTTTTTGCCCCTCTTTTCCCCACGAAGGGGAAAACATTGGGGTTGCCCAACATTAAAGGTCCCTTCCAACCTCCGGAGTTGATCCTATGATTCCCAAATCTAGTTCTACTTTGACCTTACGTTTAAACCCTTCCATCTGCAGCAAGACTGCAAGCATTCAGTCAGTTGACAGGAACCATTAACTGTAAAGAAATCCCTGTGCCCACGTTCAGATCCTTATCTGACCTTGCTCCCGACACTCACGTGTAGCTGGTGAAAGCGCTGGCGTCTGCATCCGTTTGGAGGACCTTGTCCCCGTGCGTCCACTCGTGGCCCTGGATGGGAAGATACTGCCCAGTCATGTTGCAGGCCAGGACCAGCTTCCCAGAAACACCGGTGACTTGAGCTCTGATGTCCGGACCTGCATGCGGAGACAATTCCATTGGAGTCAGCACACGGCATTCCAGGGGTGATGCGCCAAGACCCTGGGATGCAAACTCCCCCCCAGCTCCTTCTCCTTGTCTCTATCCCAGCTTCCACTTACCTCTGTCAACAGTTTCCTACCAGAGCTGACAATACCAGCAGTGGAGACTCAATATCCAGGCACCGTGGGCCTGATGCACCTCGGGATAACCCATGGGAATCCCATAGCCTCTCCCACCCCGAGCAGGATCACTGCCTTGTGTCCTGGGGGATTCTGAGCCCCCACTGCCCCTACAACGGGTGCAGCTCCAGCAGAGCTCAATAAGCAATGGGAAAGGTGGTATTGGGAAGGGCAGGGTATGGCTCTGCTCTTCTGAGCCACCGCAGCACCCACCGCCCAGGACCTGAGCAGGTTTAGACCCCCTCCCTCCAGGTAACATAACCAAGGAGCCCGTATGCAAACACCACGAGCATCATCTGATGCAGCCCAAGAGGTCACAGTTAGGACACACAGAACCATGACTCCAAAAGGGCCCGGGCCTCCACGTGCCAAGCAGCAGTAAATGACACATGAGATGAGTCAGGCTTGGGGGTGGCAGTCCAAGAGCAGAGCTGCCACAGCAGCACCTCTCCCATAGCCCTGCTGCACTCCGGCTCCTGCTCTTCCTCCTCCCCAAACTCCCTCGCAGGAAGGTTCTGCTGGAGTTATGCATTGCCTGCCTGAACAGCCTGCTCTAACTCGAGCAGTCCCAATAGGACCTTAAAGGCACATCCAAATCATTCCCAGGTTCCTCTAGCTCCAAGCAGCCACCCATCCATCAGCTCGGAGCAGAAGGAACGCGGTCGCTCCCACAGGACAAGCAACTCCCCCCTCTCCCACCCACCCCAACCCCAGGCAGCGGCGCACACAGACACGGCCGTTCAAAAACGGTTGCACCTCAGGACACCCCAAAAAAGAAGGCAGGATTTGCTCCCCACTGCTTGTCTGGAGCAGCAAGGAAGCGAGCGGGAAGCACGGCGGGAGCAGCAGCTCTACGAGCCGGAGGGAAGGATTCTCAGTGGTGGTGGAAAAGGGCAGAGCCTCCCATAGAACGGAGACTCTCAACTCTACAACCAAGGCAGCACCAGCACTCGGAGGCACTCGGGAATAAGCGGTGGGGTTCCAGGTCTTTGGCTCCTCGGGATGGCCGCCGGGCGTTTTGGTTGGGAAGCCACAACCCTTTTTGAGCAGGGCCATTTCGGGTCACGTCACAGCGGTGAGGGAGACGACAGAGGGTGGGAGCCTCTCGGTTCTACAGCGGGAGGGTGAGAAGGGGAAGCTTTCGGGAGCCACAGGACACGGGTGCAGGGGTGAGCATGGCAGGAGACTCAAGACACCGGTGTCCCAACAAGTGCCAAGGCCTCGGGGGGGCCACTCACGTTCGATGACAAACACGTTCGCCTGCGAACGGATCCACTTGACTTTGGGGCTCTTGGACAAGTGGTTGCGGTCGGGGTCGTTGCTGGCCCGGCACTCGTACGTGCCCGAGTCGTCGCCGGTGAGGTTGGCGATGGAGATGGTGCTGGTGGAGTGCAGGTTGTAGGTGGCGTTGATCCTGACCCGGTCCTGCCGTGCTCCGTCCCAGAGCTGAGCATAGGTCTCATTGGGCTCGTTGCCCTCAAACCACCACTGGATCTCGGGGATGGGGGTGCCAATGGCCTCGCAGTACAGCTCCACGCTGTCCTGAGTCAGTCTCTTTTGAGACAGCGGTGACTTTATAAAGCCAGCTATGAGTTGAAGAGGTATTAGTGCAAAGTGTTAGTGCAAAAGCAAGAACCCACCCGCTACAAGCAACACGCATGGCTGCGACTCTTCCCTCCCTGCTGAGCTCTGCCCAGCTCAGATAGGGTTTAAGTGTTGCATCTCAGGCTGCAAACCCAGGGCGTACAAACCAGGACGTGGAATTTGCCACCATCCAGATGAGGACATCCCCCCCCCAGTCACACAAGGGGTCACACTGCAGTGTATGGGGAAGGGTGAAACATTCCCCGTCATACAAACAGTGAAGCCATAGAATGGGTTGGGACCTTAAAGCTCATCCAGTTCCAACCCCTGCCACTGGAGCAGCTTGCTCCAAGCTCCATCCAACCTTGAACACTGCCAGGGATGGGGCAGCCACAGCTTCTCTGGGCACCCTGTGCCAGTGCCTCAGCACCCTCACAGGGAAGAACCTGTGCCTCACAGCACATCTAATCCCACCTTTTATCCCAGGCAAGGCAGCTCTGGGGAGCGGGATCAGCAATAATGAGATCAGAGGCGTGAGGAGCATCCGCAGGCTTCAGGACTGCAGCACTTTGCTCCCGCAGCCAAGAGGCCCGGGGGGGGGGGCGGAGGATCCAAAGGTAGGTGTGGGCCTGCACAAGGCCAAGCTGCTGAGTTCTTTGGGCTCCCAGCGCTGTGGTCACCAGGAGCAACCTGCTCCAACCGTGACACGGGGCTGGGAGAAGGGCAGGACCCAGGGGAGCCGGTCCCAGGCAGGCGGAAGGGAGGCTCAGGCACCAGCACTGCAGGAAAGAACAGCATCCGTGGGTCAAGGCCACGGACGTGAGGAGCTCAGGGGTAAGAGGAACTCGGTGAGGTTGTGACATGGGCGCTGCCTACGCTTCAGATGTGCCCACACGGGTTTATGGGGCATCCCACACACGAACATCGCTTCCTGGGGATACCCAGCCCTGTGGTGTCCAGGCACAAAGGAGCTGGGTTTGGGAGTGAACTGGGGGCGTTGCGAATGCCTGAAGAGGTTTCCATGAGAAATCGGGATTTCGACCCCAAGTTTGCTCAAACTCCAGGAAAATACAGGTTAGTCTGCAAGGCACATTCCAGAGCCCTCAGCAACTCAGTGCCGCAGCTCTCAGGGGAACAAATTAGCTTTACATAGCAAAGAACTGGAAGAATAAGCACACCTGGATGAGGAAGGAGAGACCTAACCCCATCTGCCACCGAGGCACTGAGAGGGATCTCAAAGGGGAGGTGATGGAGCTCCAGAAGTCCTATGGGGGTATCAGCGTTTCTCATCTCCAAGCTGCAAATCCAGAAGCAGGGCCCTGTGCCCAGGCAGGCTGTTTTACAGCCCAGGTCTGTGATTAAACCCCCTCATTTTGAGTACTCAAAGAACCTTGTAATGCCCCGTCCTGGTTACAAACAGGCTCTGGTAAAGATCAAGGCTTCGGGGTGGTTCTGTGCAGCTACAAGGTGATTATTGTTTGCTGACAAAATGAGCCGCTGCAAGGTTATTTGCTCCCAGTTAGAGGGCACTTAGTGCAGTTCAGACAAGCTCAAAAGCCTGGGCAAGCAGGAACAACAGCAAGTCCCGTTTGCATTCCCTTGGGATTAACATCCCCTTTGCTCCCAGCACAAAGCCGAGCGGGAACGGCAGGCTGGGAAAGGCAACCGCCTCCGGGCGCAGCCCACTATCGACCTGCTGGAATCGATCAGAGCTGCTCCATCCTTTCCCAAAGGGGGACGGGGATGGAATCAGCTCCCAAACCCCGGGCGTTCCACAAGGAGCCCCCTTGCTGCTGGGCGCTGCGCGGTGTCGGAGGAGCCGGACGGGACACAGGAGCAGATAACGCTGTCCCCAGTCACCTTCAGCCTAAAAACAACCTCTCCCCCCCCGGAGCAGAGGGAGGAGCCCCGCTGGTGTTCAGTGTCTCTGAGCCCTGCCCCAGGGTTCACTCTCTTGCCGGGCCTGACCTTTGCTTCTTGGCCTCAGAAGGGGACATTTGAGGCCCCGAAGCTTTTTCCCATTGCCGCTAATAGCTGTAAACCCCACTCTGGCACCAGCGGCGGTCCCAGCCCCAGCACAGGTCAGAGGCGAGCGCTTGCAGCCAGGGTTCCTCCTTCTGAGGGCAGGGAGTTCAATCCCAGCCTGGGTTGGGTAGGAAAGGACCTTATCCAGCTCCAATCCCTGCCACGGGCAGGGACACCTTCCATTAGACCAGGTTGCTCCAAGCCCCTGTATCCAACCTGGCCTTGAGCACTTCCTTATATCCAACCTAAATCTCCCCTTCCCCACACTTCCCTGCATGATGAGCTACCAACAGAGCAGCAATGCTGCATTTCAAAAGGACCCCGTGGAATCCGCTCCGTAAATCCAAACCGAAATCCCTCACTTCCCAGCCCCGCACACCGCTTTACTTGTGCCATCAGCATCATCGCACCCAAAAGCCCCGCAGCCAGGGCAGGACCCACGTTACACAACCAACGGGGCTGCAGGGCAGCAATTCCTTCCGAGGCTTTGCGAAGCAAGGATAGAAACACCTTTCCCATGGCAGCCCATTGGAGAAGGGGATGCTCCGGGCGGGGAGCAGCCGGAATGCACCGTTTTCGGTTGGTTTACCCCCAAAACGCGATGTTTAGGAGGAGGCAGCCCCCACCCTCCCGTTCTGCATCAACTTTGCCGCAAGGAAACCTTGGGGACGGGTACTTCTGTAGCTCGGGATCTTTCACCTCCAGCCTTTTTGAGGCTTGGCACCGAGACCACAAACAGGCTGCGCATTCCTTAGCGAGCAGGAAAGGAGCCACACGGAGCAGGCAGGACCAGCCCACAACGCGCAGTAAAAACCACCTCCGCACCGGCCCCTCCTGCACCGAGCCTGAATCAGCGGCCGCGGAGCCCTCGGGGCTCTGCGTGCCCAGGCGGCCGCTGGCCCTCGGCTCCTTTGAGGCGAGCGGCGGGGAAGCCAAGCGCCAGGGCAGCGCACGGAGCATCCCGGCTCGCGTTGGGATCAGAGGGACCCAACGAGGAGCTCCCCGCACCGCACAGCGGGCCCCGCGGGGATTAGCGACTTACGGACCACGGGGCCAGCGTTAGGGCTTTAGGGCCCGGAAAGCCGCTACCGCTCCGTAAGCCCCGGAAACGGGAGAAACGGCTGCGAGGAGGAAATCCCCCCCCTTTTCCCTCCGGGAAAGCACCGGGGCTGCCTCCATCGCCCTTCCGCTCAGGGGACCCAACCCTTGCGCATTGCGCGACTCGGGCCGCCCGCACGGAACCGGCCCCACCGGAGTCTGGAGACCTCCGATAGCGGAGGCAAAGAGGACACCGAGCCCGGGGGGGTGCCGGTGCCGCCGCCGCAGCCCCGCCCGCCGTGCGACGTGCCGGCCCGCAGGGCTCCTCCGCCGCCGCTCCGCCCCCCCCCCGCCGCAACACCACCACCCCCCCGGTCCCGGCCCGTACTTGTCCCCGCGACGCCGGTGGCCAGCGCGGCCAGGAGGAAGAGGAGGAGCAGAGCCCGGAGGCCGCATGGTCCCGCTGCCGCCGCCGCCATCACTGCCCGCCCGCTTCGCGCCGCCCGCCGCCCGCTATAAGCCCCGCGCCGGGTCACGGAGGAAGGGGCGGGCCTTTGGGCGGGCCCGGCAGCCAATCGAAAGTCAACTCGGCCAGCAGCCCCGCCCACCCGGCGCGGAGAGGCCAATCAGAGGAAAGATCTGGTAAAAGCGCTCTCCTCCTCAAGCCAGTCCGCGCGTGGCCACGCCCACCAGGGGGGAGCGTAGCCAATGGGGAGGCGCGGCGGGGGGGACGGACGGTGGGCGGTGGGGGCCAAGCGGCGGCAGCGTGCGAGGAACCGGAATGGCGGGGGGGGGGGCGCTCCGGTAAACGGAGCGGGGCAGCGCCTCCGGCCCCGGTTGTTCCCAGGAGCCGGCGCTGGGAGCCCGCGGGGAGCTCGCAGCCAAGGCAGGAAAGCCCCAAACAATGGGGCCGGCCTCGGCGCCAGCCCCCGCCGCGCTCCCCGCGGGGACCTCCCGGCTCTTGTGAGCTCCGGAACTCCCCTGGAGCGCTCCCTCCCACCGGGGGCCATGTCCGGCCTTGCCCCCCTCCTTCCATCGCCCTGCGGCACAAGTGCGAGGGGCAGGGGCTCCATGGACACAGCGCCCATGGAGGAGGAGGAGGCGGCTTTGGCCGCTGCTCCGTGCCAGCCCCGCTGACCTTGGAAGCCCGCACTCGAAGGCCAATAATCCCCTTCACCTTCCAGCCCCGTTCCCTAAGGCAACAAAGCACATGCATGGGCCACGTGCGGTTCCCAGCTCCCATTGACACGGCTCCAGGAAGGGGCGAGTTTCCATCATTACCCCATCCAAGGAGCCTCAAAGAGCCCCAGGAGGGGAGGTTTCCCGGTGTCCATCCCTATGGAACGCCCTTAGGTGCCCCGCGGCTGGAAGGTGGTGGCTGGAGCTCACCCATCCCAACTCTGGCTTGGGCACCCATCAGTGCAGGAGGGAAAACACCTTCCCTATGGAGTGCTCAGGGTTGGGGGCGGCTCAGCAGAGCCCACAGCCCCAGGGCAGAGGCACAACACTGCTAAGAAGGGCAAGAGATGCTTCCCCAGGCAGCCCTGTGGGGTTGGGGAGGCAGGGAAGGGACCCCAGTCCCTAGGAATACTTTATTAAATAGTCTCCAAAAAAAAAACAGAAGCAGAAAGAGCCAGAACTGCCCCATCCCTCCCAGCAGGTTAAAAACCACTCACACCCTGCAGTGCTCCGTGTCCCGGCCATTCCTGAGCTTCCCGTCATTCCCACTGCACTCTGGCACCACTGGAAGTGGCACCAGGAGGGTCCCTCCGGGATCCAACCATGCTCCAACCCCTCAAAGGCTGCACAAAGCCACCACTCACCGGCCCCACAGCACCCCCCCCCCCCCCAACCCTTCCTCCTACGTGGGGCTGAAGAGCCCAATGTGCCCCAAACAGCAGGCAGGCAACAGCAGGTTTTGCCATCACGCCTCAAACCAGTCCTGTGGCTTCAGGAAGGCCCCAAAGCCGCTTCCCCCTTCCCCATCCACCCCCTAACCAAGCACATTTATAAAATAGGGTTTGTTCCTTGCTTTTTCTACCAAGCCAGCACTGGGAGCTCCTTGGCCGCAGCAGAACAGTCTCCCTGTGAGGTAGAGAGTCAATTCCAGGGCTGACAGAGCCTAAATTCAAACCCGTTTGTCCTAAGTTGAGGTAAAACGCAGTAGTTTATAGGAAGGGTTGCAATGCCAGAGGGCCCATCAAGATTCCTCATTGCCAGAGTCATCCTCATCCCCGTAACAGCTCTCTGCCTCTTCCTCCATCTCATCATCCTCGTAATAGTCATCATAGAAGAGGTCAGAGCCCTCATCAGGCGCTGGAGTCTTGGTCTTCACGCAGTACTCAGCCAGCGTGGTGGGGACCTTCACACCATCCCGCTCAGCATCCACCTTTGTGCCCAAGACTTGCTTCCTGGAGGTGAGAAGCAGGAGGTAAGGACGGAGCCCTGCGTGTGGCACCATGTCAAGGCTGCCCAGCCTGCAGCACCTTGTGTGCCAGGCCCATGCTGCCAAAGCCACGCTGGCACCGTGGCTGCTTTGAGCCCAGATCCTCAGCTCTGGAGCCAAAAAGGAGCAGGACTTAGCCCGAGAGCAAAGCTGAGCACAGAACCTAACAAGCTCCTCTTTAAAAGCCCCGCTCTGAGCCAGAATCCTTCCCTCCTACCAGCACGCAGACAGGACTCAAGAGGGGAGGTCAGAATTGTAGCACCAAAGGATGGTCTGGGTTGGAAGAGACCTTAAAGCTCCTCCAGCTCCAACCCCTGCCACGGGCAGGGACCCCTTCCACTGGAGCAGCTTGCTCCAAGCCCCTGTGTCCAACCTGGCCTTGAGCACTGCCAGGGATGGGGCAGCCACAGCTTCTCTGGGCACCTTGGGACAGTGCCTCAGCACCCTCACAGGGAAGAGCTTCTGCCTAAGAGCTCATCTCAGTCTCCCCTTGGGCGGGTTCAAGCCATCCCCCTTGGCCTGTCCCTACAGGCCCTTGTCCCAAACCCCTCTCCAGGTTTTCTGTGGCCCCTTCAGGCACTGGAGCTGCTCTAAATTCTCCCCAGAGCCTTCTCCAGGCTGTTCCCTTAGGATCCTGTGTCCTGCTCAAGCGTTTCCTGGTGCCACAGCACTGCCAGGCCTCGCTCAGCCCATCACTCACCTGATGATGTCCGTGTACTCCCGGTCCTTCCCTTTGCTCTCCTTCCACTTGCGGTACATCACGGAGGCGTCCACGTTGGCTGGAGAGAACGTGTTGGGTTCATTCAGCAGCGAGATCACGCTCAGCAGAATGGTCCTGGCCATCGATAAGAGCAGGTAAGAGCCAAGGCAGTCATTCCAGCAGCCTCCAAGCCCCATGGAGCAGGGCAGAGCATCCCAGAGAAGCCAAGCCCAGGCTGCCAGGCTCAAGCTCTCACTGTTCTTCAGTGCATCACACATCCCAAGTGCCTTTCAATGACCCCAACGCACCTCCTGCAGGCTCTGGGAGCAGAAGTAGCCCCCATGGCCCCACATTCCCAACCCTGGGATGAGGCTCAGCCTTTACCTCACGTTCTGTGTGGGGTTCCACCGCTCCGACGGCAGCTCCCCGCTCTGTGGGTCGTCCACCGGTGGGTGCAGGATGGAGATACAGACGTCACCGGTCTGAAAGCACAATGGAACAGGACCAGAGAATGGGTTGGGTTGGAAGGGACCTTAAAGCTCCTCCAGCTCCAACCCCTGCCATTGGGACCCCTTCCACTAGAGCAGCTTGCTCCAAGCCCCTGTGTCCAACCTGGCCTTGAGCACTGCCAGGGATGGGGCAGCACAAGAGGTGGTCCCACTACCTCAGGCTTTGGCTAAGCCCCCCACAGTCCCAGTGAGGCCCCAGGGCCACGTACTCAGTGTCCTCACAGCCTTCAAGCCTGGCTGACCTGGAAGCAGGACAGGAGAGCGGCTGGCGTCAGCTCATTAACTGCCTTTCCAGTGCCAAAGGCACCGAGTTCCAATGCCAAAGGCTGGTGTTGTCATCCACAATACCATGGGCATGTGCCCCCCCCCCCCCCCCGCCTTACACCCATCTAACAGGCTCTGCACTGTCCCAGGGACCTACCTCATAGATATTGGGGTGCCACATTTTGGTTAAGAACCTAAAGGCAGGAGGAGAATAGGGGTAGTCGATGGGAAACCGGAGGCGAGCCTGCAAGGAAACAATAAGGAGAAGTGAGGAGGGAGGGAAGGAAACCACAGAGAAAGGAACCTTTGCCAAGTCCTGCTGTGCTCCTGCAGGATGAGGGATCCCCATCCTGCTGTCAGGGAATGGGTTGGTTGAGAAGGGACCTTAAAGCTCCTCCAGTCCCAACCCCTTCCACTGGAGCAGCTTGCTCCAAGCCCCTGTGTCCAACCTGGCCTTGAACACTGCCAGGGATGGGGCAGCCACAGCTTCCCTGCGCTGTTTCCCCCACTATGGAGCTCCCAGGGAAGGAAGCATCAGGTGCTCAGCACTCTGCCAGCACCCCGAGGCTCTAAAAATAGCCTGAAAGAAGAGAGAGGCCGAGTGCAGACCGGGCACAGCACGTAACTCAGGTGCTAAAAATAACAGCACATGAGGATCATGCTGCAGAGCAGGGCTCCAGCACCCAGAGAGACAACCTGAGGTGGTCCAGAGACACAGAGCAACAGCCCCCATGGACCAAGAGCAACCGCTCCCCATGTCCTGCACAAGCCACAGGGGGCTCTTTCGGGTGCTTTTGGAAGGCAACGTTGAGATTCAGGAGCCAGGGGCAAACAGGGAGCACCAAAGAACTCCTTGAGCATCTCCTTGTGTATAGGAGGATCCACACATTGGAGCGGGGAAGCAACAGTTGGAAGCAGCCCTGCTCTGCGCAGCAGCGAGTGATGGTGACCCGGGATTGTTCGTTACCTGTTTGGGATAGGAACTGCAAAAGAGGCTTTGGATGCTTCTGGAATCATGGCCTCAACAATAGGCGATGCTGCCAAAGCTGGGTGCCAGCCAACAGCCATGAAAAGATCAGTGTAGAGGACAGAGAATCCACCCTCCTCCTCCTTGCTGCCCTGACCGAGGAGTCCATCCCGGATCCCGCTTCCAGCCCTGGCACAAGCTGATCACATCCAGAGCCCAAAAAGGCCCTGATGGCAGCTCTGTCCCTGCTCTGTGGCACAGGCCAAGGGGTGCAAGGGAGGAGAACCACAGCACTGGATGTGTTGTGTGTGTGCGTGTGGAGCTCGGGGCAGAGCACCCACAGCACCACTGAACTCCATAGCATCATCCCCCCCTTTTTTGTGTTAGAGGGAGCAGAACAAAACCAGCCTGAGGTAAAGCAACCCCACAGGGGCTTGGAAAGACCCCCCTGAGTTGCTATACACAAACAGGGTGATGTTCCCAGCGGCTGGAAGAGGACTCAGCCCCTTTGCTCTCCTCTGAAGCAGGAAGCTCCATCCAGTGCCACCCAAGAGTGCCAGGTCGGGAAGCTCTGGGGCACTGGAAGGGCAAGAGCTCAAAGGGCCGAGTGCCAAAAGAGGAGTGGGAAACGGCTCCGTTCCATCAGGAAAGGGCTAAAACCTGGTTCTGAAGGCAAAAACAAAGCAGGCGGCTCCCGAGGCAGAGCTGACCCCGTCCGGGGCTGACTCAGCCCTGCCAGCAACAGGATGGAGCCACAGGAGCTGGTAGCGGAGGAGGGAGGATGAGAAAGAGGAAGAAAACAGCTACGCAGGTTGCACAACCCCTGAGATGAGCACATCCACATCCTGCTCCCCCCCCTTTGAACCCCAAACTGAGCCACAGCACCCGCTCCCCACCCAGCGCCAGCTGCTGCTCACCACATCTGGGCCATCCCATCCGGGCCTGTTCGGGACACACACACACACACACACACATGCACGCACCTTTCCCTTTGGCTGCTCCCTTTGGTTTGGTGGGGATGCCCCGATCCGCCTCCCATGGCCCAGAGCTCAACACCAAGGCAAGGAGGGGACAGGAAGCCCTCAGGGGCAGAGCCCCCGGGGGGAACCCCACCTCACAGTGGGGGTATCCCTGCCTACTTGGGGCCCCCTCCTTCACCCCAGCTCCTAAAGCCCCACTGACCCCAAGGTGCGCAGCTACAGACCCCCATTGCCTGCGCCCTCATCACCCCTTTAAGCCCAGGAGGGCCCTGTCACCCCCCCGAAGTCTCTTTCACCCCACAGCCCCCACTCTCCCGTGGTCTCTCTGCCTCCCAAACCCCTTCCTAACCTGTGCTTCCCCCCCGAGCATCTCCCGCTACCCCAGCTCTGCTTCTGCCCCTCTAAACCCCATCTCCCACCGCACAACTCGGCCTCACAGGCTCCACCCCCCTCACCACGACACCAAAGCTTCACCTCCTTGAGACCCCGGTTCCCCCCCCCCCCCGGAGCCCCTCACCTTGAAGTACCCGCCCTCATAGTAGGTGTTTGGGGGGCCGAAGATGGCCACCTCCCAGTTGTAGAGATCCCCCTCGTCAACCAGGTTGACCCGGAACCCTTCCACGGGCTCCTCCTGCAGCCCTTTCAGCTCCAGCAGCAGCGCCTTCTGAGAGCTGGGCACGAGAGGCCGAGCCATGCCGAGAAGCCGGGGTAGGCCGCGAGCGAAGCCGGGAGCTGCCGTAGGCGCAACGGCCGCTGCGAGGACGCGGAGAGGCGGCGGCGGATCCGGCTGCGCCGCGGCCGCTCCGAGCGCGGGGCACGGCGGGAGCTGTAGTCCTCCCGCAAGGGGCGGGGCTGCCTCTAGCCAATCACAGCGCGTTGGAGGACAGAGGGGCGTGGCATGGATCGATGTGAGCCAATCAGAGCGCGCTGCTGGGCAGAGGGGCGGGGCTAGGACCCTGGCGGCGTGGCCGGTCCCGGTCTCCGACAGCCGGGGCGGCGGCGGCTCCGTCGGTGCTTGCGGCCCTCCCGCAGCAGCAGAACCGGCGTTCCCCGCCCTCCCATGGACCCCCCCCCCCCCGGTACCCCCAGCACCGCCGGTTCCCCCTCTCCCCTCGTGTTCCATCCTGGCACCTGCAGCCTCACCCGGACCTGCTCCATCGAGTGCCTGTGGGGATGGAAACACCCGCTCGGCACAACGGGCACCCCCAAAGCTCCTCGGGGGTATTCCCGTAGTAGCTACAAGGGCTTTTTGCTCCCACGCCATCAGCCGGGCGGGCTGTGACTGAGGTTGCAGCATCAATCCCCGGAAACAGGGCCTTCCACTGGGATGTGAGGCTGCTCCCGCTCATCCTGGTGCTCGGTGCAGAGAAACTGGCCATTTAACCCCCACCACCACCAATTGAAAGCTTTAATGTCTTAGAGTAAACCAAGAATTGCACGGTATAAATAACACAGACAAGTTCAAATAAATAACCCGTGGTTCAACACGCACCTCTGATCAAAAGCAATCCGTGACCTGAGGGCAGGGGGTGGTCTTGGCCTGACCCACGTCCCACATCAGCAGCATCACCGTCACAGCACTCAAGAATGAGCTTTGACCTTCGCAACCCAGCTCCAACACTGGGCTCTCTCATTGCCTCACTGTCAGCTAAGCTCCCTCCAGCTCAGGGCTGAGCTTCGTCCCTCCCCTGCTGTGCATTTAAACCTCTTTCCTTACTAAAATAATGCCTGATCTCACACTTTGTGTCCCGTGAACCCTCTGAGGGGTCTGTGAGGTCGAGAAGTGTCACCCCCTTCACTGCTGGGTGTGAAACAAACCCCAAAGGTCCCCACTGAAGCTGCAAAGGGGTGAGGACGAGCCCATGGCGTGTGCCAAGGTGCAGCCCCAATTCTGGCTACTGTGTCCTGCGGCTCACAGGCTTCTCGTGAGCCCCCACTTAACACCTAAGAAGATCTACAAATGAAGCTGGATTGGAAATGCCATCGACCAAGAGAGGCACAGCGGATCGGGATGCATCCGGCACTGGAGGGGGCCAGGCGCCCATTGCACTTAGAACAAGGATGGGAGCATGGAAAGTGGGAACTTCCCGTCCATGCTCACTGTCCAGCCCAGCACCGGGGTCCGGAGCACTCAGCGGCTGTTACTCAACGGGCTTCACTTTAGCAACGAACAAGGCGGTGGCTTTCTTCAGGAACTCCTCCCTGCTCATGGAGCCGCTGAGCTTCCTCTCCTGCAGCGCCCGGTCCATGGCCAGGGCCAGCCCGTCCGGTCCCAACCGGGAACCAGCCTCTAGGTACCGCCTGGGCTGCGTGAAGTGCTCGGAACCCAGCGCCCGAGGCGCCATTGGGAGAGGCGGCTGGGCGCCATCTTGTGTGTGGGCAAAGAAGCCACTCCCCCGGCAGCCATGGCTCCTCCCGCCCTTAGCAACCCGGCGCGCTGCGGACGCCGGTTCCGGGTGCACACAACCCTTTATTACAGCACCCCCCAGCGGGACTGCTCCTGACCCTCCTGTCGCGATAGGCGATCTCTGTCGCCCTCCTCCCACTCTCGTGTGTGCCCCCAGGAGCTGAACCCACCCCCAGAGTGATGCAGCCCCGGAGCATCCCCGTCCTCCATCACTGCGGACATCTCCATCCTTCCTCTCCTTCCGTGGTGCCGTCGGGGGTCTCCTCTCCCGCAGGACTCGGGCCGAGCTCCCCCGAGCGGAGCTTCCCGGCAGCGGCGGTCAGGGATGGAGCCTTCGGGAGCAGCTCGGAGGGTCCCGGCAACAGCATCCCGCATCCCACCAGCTCCGCGGCCACCGCTGCGAGCGGCGCAGCCGGGTGACAGCAGGGATGGGTCCGGCTGCGGGTGCCTGCAGGGCTCCTGCTCCTAAGGCAGCTCGTACTGAGAGTGGAATCGCTTCCACAGGCGATGAGCCCCAGCACCGGCTACGATCAGTCCCAACAGCGACACCGTTGTCCCCGCAGCGACGGCAGGGGCCGTGCTGGACGCGTCTGTGAAGACACCAAAAGGGGCTCTAGGTGCCAACAGACCCGAACGCGGCACTTAACACAAGGCGCTGCAGCCCAGACGCGCTCGATGGGGCGCGCAGGAGGTGCCTGCAGAGCACCACGTACCGTCCAGCACCGCGAGGTGCAGACTGGCCGCATGGGAGCGGTGTCCGAGCAGGACGCACTGGTAGTGGCCCTGGTGCCGGGGCTCTGCGCGGTCCAGCCGCAGTATGGAGCTGCTGCCCTCCGCCTCCTGCCGGTACTGCGAGAGAGCCACCGGGGTCCGCAGCCAGCGCACGGTGGCGTTACCGGGACACCGAGCCCGGCACTCGATGCGCAGCTCCCTGCCCCTCGTCCCGTTGGGAGGCAGGGACCAGAGCCGCAGGCTGCAGGCGGGCACCGTGCCCGTGGCTGGATCCAGCCGCTGCACCTCGGTGGTGCCGGGGCCGGGCAGCGGGACTGGGGTGACCGGATGCTCCCTGCCTGTGGTGGTGGCTCCGGGAGGAGGATGCTCGGTGGCAGCATCGGGCTCCTGCGATGCGGTGGGACCGCTGCTCGGCTCTGCGGGCAGCGCTGTGGTGGCCGCGGCTGCGCTGGGGCTCCGTGTCAGAGCTGGTGCTGGCCAGGGGGTCCCCGTGGCCACCAGCGTGGCTGTGAACAGAGCGGGACACGGGCCTCGCTGCAGCTCCGAGCTGGGACACATCATCCCCACCACCCACCAGCTCCATCCTCCTCCACCCCATAGATACAGCCCTGGGCTGGGAGAGAATGGGATATCTGCGGAGCGGGGCAGGAACAGGGACTGCTCCTGTTCCAGCCAAGCAGCGCAGGGTGATGGGAGTGACGGGGCAGCCCCTGGACCCAGGTCCCCATCACTTACCGCCGGCGCTCACCATCACCGATGCCACCGTGCTGAAGGTCTCCTGCCCGACTCTCAGCATCACCTCGCACCTGAACTCCGTCCCTTCCTCCACCTCCTTCCCATCCACCGCCAGCGTGGCCACGATGTCAAACAGCTCCTCCTCGGTCTCGGTGACATCGAGATCTGCCGCCGGCAGCGCCTGGTACCCTCGGTACCAGGTGAGGAGCAGCCCCTTGTGCGGGTACACGCCATGGGCTGAGCAGCGCAGGCTGAGCGGCTGCCCCGGCACCGGGGCTCGGGGGGCGGCCTCCAGCTGCAGCCCCTCCGGCAGTGCTGGGAATGGAATTCCAGGGTCAAGTCATGACCTGTGGCACCGCAGGCTCCGGGATGTGGGTGATGGATGTGCCGGGGAACGCTCACCATAGACCCTCAGGTTGACGGTGCGCTGGTAGTACTGCCCGTGGCAAACCCCCTGGCAGATCTTGGTGCCCCCCATGGCAACCACGGCGCTGCTGACGTGCAGGATGCTGTGAGTGGAAAAGGAGGTGACGCTCCCCAGGTTGGTGTCCAGCCCCTTCCACTGCACCGTGCCCTCGGCGCAGGCATGCAGGGAGCAGTTCAGCCGCACCGAGCCCCCGTACAGCACCACCGGCTCCTGTGGTGTCACCACCAGCCTGCCCATGGCTTGTCCTGGGCCAGGGAAGAGGGAAAACACTGGATTAGGGATGGGGATGATGTGACAAGGCCAGCGGGATCCTGGTTCCTTGGCTTGCTGAGATGTGGATGGTCACACTCAGGTGCAGCATAAGCTTTGTCCCCATCGCTATAGGGATCAGTGCTGAGGTGAAAGCGCTGCCGTCCTTGATCCCCCTGCCTTCACCATCGGTATTTACCTATCCCAAACACTCCTTTCCCTGAGCTCTCATCCCTCACCAGCTCTGCTGCTGCTCTGGCACCTCAGTGATGGGGAGACACCATCACGGGACCATGTGGCAGAGCAGAGAGCTGCAGGGAAGGGGGGGGTTAAGGGATCAGGATGCTCCTGGTCCCCCAGCACTCACCTCTGCAGCCCCACAGCAAGCCGAGGAGGAGGAGGAGGAGCGGAGCCGGCTCCATCACCCGCATCAAGGGCTGCTTTTCCTTCCTTCCTTCCCTCCTTCCAGTGAGTGAATGCTCCTGGTCGGGGCTGTCTCCTTCTGGCTGCCAGCTCCGTCCTCAGCCCTTCTTAAGCCTTAGGAACCGCCTCCCCCGCCCCGGGGACCTCCACAGCTTTCCAGCCCAAGGGGTATTTCCAGAGGGAGGGATGTGATTTCCTTCCAAGTCCAGCTCTTGCTCAACACAAGGGCTGCGGCAGGGGGGACATCGCTCTATGAGCGGGGCCCAGGGCCCGTGTTCAGCATCACCAAGTGGGGCTGTCCCAGAGCACATCCCACTGGGACCCCCATGGGAACCACGGCCTTGGGATGGGGCAGCCTGAGGGATAAACCCAATGAGCCCCAAGATGTGGGGTTTGGAAAGGAGGTGACCAGCCCCAGGCTCGGGGGCTGCAAGCAGCGTGTGCTGCCAGGCCAGGGTGTTTGCAGGGTGGTTTTATGGGATAGATGGAGAACATGCCCCCACATGATGATGTTGATCACCCCATGTTATGTAGCCCCAAGGCCCTGCCTCATCCTCTCCTCGCTCCTACCCAGCAAATGAGAAGAGATGGACCTGGTTCTGCCCCATCCCATCCTGCCGGGAAGGTGCTGAAGGAGAAGACATTGACATTCCCAGCCCTGCGCCTCCTGGCGCAGAAGGTGGGAATTGGGCACAGGAGGACCCGTCCCTTTCCCATGCGGGAACTCTGGAGAGGCAGATCCGGGCACTGGGTGCGTCGTGCATCCTTTTGGGAAGCCTGGGAGCAAGGGAAGTGCTCTGTAAGCAGCTGCCATCGGACCTGCACGCTCAGCTGAAGCCGGTGATTGATGGCTCTGGGGGGGGGGTTTGGTCCTGCCACCCTGTGTTACCAGAGCCGCTTCCCAGCGTTCCCAAGGCTGCTCCTGTCCCCGTGTCACCTCCTCCTCTGCTCCCGTTGCCACCGGTGGGCGATGGGACAAGCACCAAGCACCGAGTTCCTTCCCAAAGGAAAAGCTTAAAGAGGGGAACCACCACCCTCAAGGACCACGCTCGCTGCTGCAGGAGCACCCCAAGCCTCTGGGTACCGCCCGCTATGGCCCTGCAGCATCCCAGTCGGAGCAGCCTTGAAGCTTTCCTGGACCAGTCCCCAGGACATCAATAACCACCAGAGAGCCCAGCACCTCCTGATGCCCTTCCTGTGGCTCGGGGCTTGCAGAGCACTTGAGGATGTGTGTGCCTGGAGCTGATCCCAGCACAGAGGGACCATCAGGCTGCAGCGCCAGGGTGGAAAGAGCATCCTCAGGCACCGGGATGCTTTTCCACCCAACAGGAAACCTTTGAGGTCAGAGCAAAGGGGATGCTGGCTTTCAAGAAGCAGAAAGGGGAAGGTTTTTCCTGGAAGCCGATGGTGCTTCCTCCTGAGGGCAGGAGCGGGGCAGAGCTCGCTCCAGAGGCGCTCCTCAGGAAGGAGAACAGCTCAACGGGGAGAGATGGGACAAGCACAGGATGCCCCAGCCAAGCCCCTCAGGCTGGGGTGGAGCCCTGGGCTGTCATCACCAGCACTGCTAATGCCCCCACACCAGAAATGACAGGGCTGGAGCCATCTGGAAGGAGGTGAAGTTTTTTCCACATGGTGCAAAACTCGGGAATCTTCCCCTGGGAAGGCTGGTCCCAAAGCCAGGCTCTGCAGCATCCCCATCTGCTGCTGCAATCCCTTCTCTTTTCCCTCCAGTGATGTGAAGTGGGATTAAGCTGAGGAATCTTTCTCAAGTCAAGATGAAATAAATACAATAATGAGCTCAAATCCGGAGGAAATCAAGACAAAAGGCTCTATCTTGTGGGATGGCGTTTGTGTTTCCAGCTCCTTACGGGATATGGGCTGTCAGACACAGCTCCCATCCAAGAGTAGATGTGGATGTGTTGACACTTGTGATTGTATTGCTCACTCAGTACCACCCTCAACCACCACAAGAAGTGTTTAAGTGGCTAAGATAAGATCTAAATGAAGCCTGACTTGAAATGAAGAGGCACAAATCCAGCCCCGGGGAGGTGGGAGCCAGGGACCTAACTTGGGCTCTTGTAATGCTCCAGTGGAAGCCTGGAAAGCTATGGTAGGATCAAGGGGGAATGTGAATTGGCTCCAAGGTCCTTTTAGCTCTGTTTGAAGGAATAGGTGGAAAGAACTCACTCTGTACCCGTAAGAGGCAGATGGAGGAGGCCTGAAGCACCAACTCTGAAGGCATCTTGGGACCCGAGGGAGAAGGACGAGGACAGAAGAGCTTCAACACAACAGGAAAGCAGCAGTTTAATAAATAATCCACTGGAGGAGGGAGAGATTAGCCAGCTCTAAACCCAACCTGAACAGAAAGAAACACAGCTCCCTGTTAGCTTCACAAGAGAGACCCAGAAACGCTCGCAAGGGGCAGCTCGGAGCACGGGCTCCCCCCATGCCCAACGCTCTTTCAAGGTGCTAAAGGTGGCAGCAGCCATTCCAGTACAGAGAAAAGAACCCAAACTGGGGAAGGGAGAAGGGACTGGTTTGCTAAATCAATGGTAAAAGAGAAAGCAAAGGTTTGAAGGGGGGGGGGTTAGTGCACTAAGATCAGTTCGGACTCACTGAAGGGCAAATGAAGCCAATCCTTGCCTTACTTTCGGGGTGGTGTTGGCCCCGACCTCAACATGAAGTCGCTGCAGACAGCTCCTGGGAATGCTGCTGTGGAGCAGCCAGGCTCAGGCACTTCCCAGCACATGGAAAGGAGGGGGGGGGGGGGGGGGGAAGAAAAGGCTCTTTTAAAAAAGTTGGGTTTGGGTTTGGTTTTTTTTTTTCCATAGAAAGTAACAAAAAACTTGGCAAAACTAGCTGAATGCTCCCTGGATCTTCCCAGCTTTCCAGTGGGACGCTGCAGAATTCCCGGCCCTTCGGAATGAGACATTCGTCATTCAGGTCCCGGAATCTCAGCTCCATCACCTCTTGGCCCGAGGCCTCCCGTGTCCCTTGAAGGCAGAACAGTGGCTGGGTCCGTGTGGAACCAGGGGAAAGGAACTCCAAATCCATGGGAAGGGATCCCTGCCTGCTCCCAGCGCCAAGAACAAGGGCCACAGGGAGCCCTGGCTCTGCAGGCACCGGGCTTGGGGCCCTCTCATGTCCCCTGTGCCATCAGAGCCAAGGTCCAAACCACCCTGATGGTGCTCACAGCGCCCTTATGTACCTGCTCCACCACGGTGGGACCTTCCATGCAGCCCCCACTGCATCAGCGACCTGCGGCATCTCCAGGCCCCGAGCTCGAGGTGATGAAGTGACCAAAGCTCCCCAGATCCACTGTGCAGGAGCTGGGGGATGTTGGCATCGCTGGGAAGTCGGATGTGGCAGTGGGATGGATGGGGATGGAGCAGGGAAGCTCACCCGGCTGGTCCTGTTGGCTGGAGGGGAGGAGAGGCCGGAGGCAGCAGCGGTGCTGGGAGGGAACAGGATTTGTTTCAATAAACTACACAAGAAAGGACTTTTAAAAATATATCTCTCTATACTTTAGATCATATAAATTATGTTCTTGCCATAATTTTCCATTATATCCTATGGTTCCATCCTACCCCTGGAGCTCCCGGTGCCTCGGAGTGCACGAGGAGGTAACGGTTCCTTGGTTCAACTTCATTTGGGTGTGAGGGGAAAAAACCAACTTCATTTGAGAAGAGTGGGAATCAACAGCGGATGTGCTTGGGGAAGCTCTGCTCTGAGAAGGGAACGTGGAGTTGAATGGGTCAGGGACTCATTTCCTTCAGGAAAGCAGCTCGCTGTGCGCACGCAGCACGGACATCACCACCAGGAGCTTGGGGAAATCCGAATCACTGCAGGTCACTGAGGCTTTCTGCTGCCTCCCCTCTCCGTCCCTGCTCTGCTGCCCCCTGCTCCCAGGGCCTGGCTCTGACTGCAGGGCGCGGGCAGGGTTAATGCAAAAGCAGCTGATGATTCCTCCACTTCACTGTCCACTTCCAATGAAGAACTGGTCCAGAAAATCAGGAAACGGGGAGTGGAGCATGAGCCCAGCCCAGTGCAGGCAGCGGCTCCAAGCTGTTCCTATCTGACAGGGATTCAATTCCATCTACATGGAAATGCAGCTCTTGATCTACCCAACGCCAGCACCACCAAGCGTGCAGGAGAGGTGGGATCCCAGATGCACCCTGGAGCAAGGGACAGGCAGTGCTCTCCCAGGCTTGTACCAGCAGGACCTGGTTCTCCATGGTCATTCCATTGGGTCTTCCATGAAACCCACTGCTGCAGAGGCCCGGCACAGTCATTGTCACCCGTCTGCAAAGAGCCAGGACATGGAGCCAATGCTCCCTCCCTCCTGGCCTTCTTCCCCTGGGAGACCTGTCCCAGCCCCACGGAGGGATCCCAGCCAGACAACAGCTCTCACACAGCTCCTGCTCCGAGACAGGGCTGCTCCAACCCCAGGACCTGCTGTTCTTCCGAAGCAGAGGTTCCAATTCCATTTGTCAACCAACCAAACACCTTCATGGCAGGCTCAAAAACACTCCATGGAATCCCAGCCTCCAAGTTCAAATCAACTGCAAACCATCACCATCAGGAGCTTCTGGACTGAGAAAGAACAAGAGCTGCAGTTGGTATTTGGGTTTAATATTGGATGGCAAGAGCCTGAGGGGAAAACCCCACGTGAACAGCTCCTTTGGCCTTTCCCTCAAAGCTTTAGCAAGTGCTTCATGGGGTTGAGTTGCTTCTCCAGCCCCTCAGAGAGGCTATTTTCTGATCACCCCTTAAGAGTGCCTGAGAAACCAGCTCTGAAGAATCCTCCTACCAAGACAGGGTAACAGGAAAAAGCCAAAGAGGAACACAACCATCATGGACCTCCTCAGCACCCAGCACTCACAGGGTTGTCCTTCCCTCTCCCATTCACCTCTGTGCAACTTCTCTTCATCAGAACATTAAGTCAGTAGATTTGGGGGGGGGGAATCTAAGTTTCACCCGGGCCAACAAGGGTGAATTCACAGGCTCCAAGCAGCGAGGGGCAGCTCAGGCCTGACCACACCATCTGCTCTTCACCCTGGTGCATGGCCCTGGTTGCTGCTGCCCCCAGGTGAGCTGTGATGGGACTGGTTCCACCAGGGGATGGGGCATGGAGCTGATGCCTTGGTTTATACCAGCTGCTTCTGTTCACACCAGAACAAAGCCAATGCTTGCTCCTTCAGTTTTCCTTGGCAAGTTGAGGATTTGGCAGGGCACACCTTGAAGTTCAATGCCCAAGTACATGCTTTGCCTTCAGGAACTATCCCTTCCCATGGAGCAGTTCAGTATCTCCCCTTCCTATCAGCACCAGATGATACAACTCCGGTTCTGCACCAGCTGAGGGTGTATTTGGCTGGAAAGGAAAACCTCATCCCTTCCCATTAGCTGTTAGTGGCACAGTCTCACCTCGCTTCTTCTCTCCCCCCCCACCCTGTCTTTCTCTCCCTGAACTCCCACTGGCTGAGTCCATCCTTGGCCTGGGGTCCAGATGTGAGCCAGGTCCTTCTCTCCTGGCCTCATACGCTGCTGTCCTCGAGCAGGGGCTCTTTGCCATCCGACCCACCAGCCTGAGGGCTGTGGGTGTGGGACTGAGCTCCGTTACTGTGCTTCTTGTGGCTGCCTGATCTCAGTGCAAGGTTGTGTTCTGGAATGAACAAGGCCACCAGGAGCGACAGCAGGACAGAACAAGCCCCAAACAGGAAGGGAGGCCCTGGGATGATGCTGCTCTGTAGGAAGAAACAGAGGAAGGGTTAATGCTCAAGCGCAAGGGAAAAGCAGCCGAAAAGGAAAGACAAAGCTGAACAGTTACCTCATCCGTAGGGTTGGCCATGTTGGGTTTGGAGGCCTTACCCAGAGTTTCCACCTCAGCCATTTCATTCAGCTCCACGTGGAAGAGATAGAAGACGAAGCCATAGAGCGCCGGCCCCAGGCCATTACACAGACCCCGAATCCCAGTGATCATCCCCTGCACCACACCTGGGGACAGAGCAGGGAGAGGAAGATCTTCCTGCAGCTGCTTGTGCTACTCGAGGATGCTTCCGTATCTAAAGACAAGGCTCAAACATCCAGCTCTGGATGGACACGGACCCCACAGAGGAAGCGGTGAGCGGGTGATGAGCTTTGCTCATCCAGTGTTTGGCTGGAGAATAAAACATGCTTGGGCTCATCAAGCACTGGAATTGAAAGCAGCCAAGCCTGAGGCCTCAGGGCTGAACCATGAAGCTTAAGCAGCAGGCTCCTTGTCTACCTCAAAGAACATTCCCTCCCAAAGCATCAACACAACTCAGAACAAGGCACTCCACAGCTAATACAGGCTCCTGTCCATCCCTCCACCAACTCCACCACAGTCGGTGCAGGCTCCTGCTGGGATGAACTCACCTTGTTGGTCAGGGTCTGCGTTCCGAGACACCATGGCGCTGATGGCTGGGAAGGTGATGCTGGACATGGCAGCCACGGCTCCTGCAGCCCACATCATCCTGGGGGACAGAGGCAGTGGTGAGGAGGCAGGATGTGAGACAGCAGCATGGCATCACCCTCCAGACAGGGCACAGGGAGCTGCCACAGAGCCACGAGACAAACAGGAGCCAATTCTTACCAAGGCTGCGATCCGAAGCCGTACCAGGCAAGCTGGAGGATCTGGAAGCCTAGTCCCAACAGGATGGTGTTCTTATTTCCTATGGAACGCATGAGAATTCCCAACACCACTGTCTGGAAAGGAAAACAGGTGCTTTAACAGGAAGTGCAAAGAAGGATGCGAGCACTGGAAGGCAAGAGGATGGGAATCTGAGGGAACACGTGCTGCTGTGACACCGACTCCTCCACTCCAGTAACACCATGTCAGAGCCCAGCACATCCCATGGCACAGCCCAGCCAAAGGGACTTCCACTTGTCAGCAATTTTGGACATTCCTATAACCAGACTGCAAGAGCCAAGAGAGAAACTGGTGCTCACCTGAGCCAGGATGGAGAGAATTCCAACAACCCCAATGAAGGCTGCCACTGTCTCTGAGGAAAACCCAATGACCTGTGAGAACATCACAGAGGGACTGTTTAGGCAAGAGATCTGGGCTCTATGGGAAAAGCCAGCCCACCAGTGTCACCAGTGTTTGCTGACGCTGCTTAGCAGGTACCTGAGCATCAATGAACCATCCCTTCCTCCACCCTCTTGCTGCCACAGGAATCACCTGGAAGATTTTCCCCTGCATGGCACTGAGGGCCTCGTCTCCACGCTGTGTGAACACTTGCAGGGACGGTGCCTGCAGCCCTGCCCTGAGCAGCCTGTTCCAATGCCTGAGCACCCTCTGGGGCAGGAATTGTTCCTCAGCTCCATCTAAACCTGCCCTGGTGCAGCTTGAGGCCGTTTCCTCTTGTCCCATCCCTTGTTCCTTGGGAGCAGAGCCCAGCCCCTCCTGGCTTCAGCCTCCTCTCAGGCACTTGTAGGGAGCCATCAGGTCCCCCCTGAGCCTTCTCTTCTCCATCTGAACCCCCCAGGTCCCTCAGCCCTTCCCCATCACACTTGGGCTCCAGGCCCTGCACCAGCTCTGGTGCCCTTCTCAGGCCTTGCTCCAGCACCTCAATGTCTCTCTTGGAGTGAAGGGCCCAGAGCTGAGCACAGGATTCAAGATGCAGCCTCACCAGTGCCCAGCACAGGGGCACAATCCCTGCCTTGGCTCTGCTGCCGCACTGGTGCTGATCCAGGCTAGGATGCTGGGGGCTTCCTGGCTGCCTGGGCACATGTTGGGATCTCCTGCATTCAGAGCCTCACATCATGGCAAGAGACTGACCTGTCGCAGGTAGAGGAAAAAGCTGGAATACTGGCCGGCTTCGGGAAGGTAGGAGAGAAAGACAGTGATACAGATGAGCAGCACTGTAGAATCCTGACCCACTTTCCGCAAGGACTGTAGGGAAGAGGAGTGGGAAATGACATCAATTAAAAGGAAAAAGAGAGTAAACATCATGAACTATTCTCCAGGTCCAGAGACAGCGAAACCAAGTGCTTGAGTCACCAGCTTACGGCCGAGAAGTGAAACCAAAGCAGCATCCTGGAGGCAGATGCCAACACTGCCACAACACGTCAGCCTGATGGACTGATGTACAACGGCACCAGCTCACACCCTACACTGAGGACCTTGACCTTTGAGTTTCCTAGATTTAGCCAAGTGCTTTGGATCAGAACTGCCTTTTCCTCAGCCAGCAAAGGTGCACTGCAAAGCTCCTCATCCTTAGCAAAGCTCCTGAGAAGATAGAACACAAAGGACTTCTGATGCAGTACTAGTGCTGGATAATGGAACTCATATTCAGACAACTGAGGTACGTTTCCACCGAGAGATGCTCTTGCTTTGGGACATCTGGAGCTGCTTTTGCATGGCTTGTAGCTCCAGGAAAAGGGTTGGAAGGTGCTGGACAGCTTTACGGATGTGCAACCTGGAGACGGTACCTTCAACAAGGTTAATCTGAGCTTCACATCCTCCCCCTTTTGTGGAATGCCTCTTCCTTTTGGGAGAGATTAGCAGAACTAAAGCAAAGAGAAGGACTAATGTGGAAAAGCAGCAGCAAGATGACTTACAGCGAAGGGGTCTGCTTGTTCCCAAGAGATTGGAGCTCCCCAGGAGACCGGGCGCATCTCCTCCGGCAGCGACTCCGGCACTGCCAGCAGGATGAAGGCGATATCCAGCAATGCCACACCTGAAGCCAGCACGACCACCAACGTGTCACCATAGGCCTGGGAGAGGTACGCCCCGATGGCTGGGCTCGTGACCAGACTGGCAGCAAACGTGGCTGACACCTGGAAGCAGAGAACAGGAATCCAGCTTCTCCTTCCCAGAGCCTGTTTGCCCCTCTTGTGTAAGCCCAGGGCAGGAGTTTTGCCACCTTTGATGGAGAGAATCCATGTAAAAGACAGAAAGGTGACGTGTTCTCTGGGTGCAATCTAACAAAGGGAAATGAAAGCTGTCCTAATAATTCAGGAACCCTATAGAAGGGGCACAATCCCAGCCTGGCTTGGAGAAGCTCCTGACCAAGCTGGTTTAAAGGCTCAGCAACAATACAGAATACAGCCAGTATTCACACCACAGAGAGACAAGCAAACAAGTGTTCACAATCCATATAGATGGGGCCCTCAGTGCCACGGGTTAGTGGTGGCCTTGGCAGTGCTGGGGAATGGTTGGACTTGAGCTTAAAGGTCTTTGCCAACCAAGCTGATTCTGTGATTTTAAGCCCTCTCCCTCAGTGCTAAATCACACACAGAGCAATAGGGAGACTGTGTTATAGTGAAGCACGTATCATCTGCTTACTGATACTGTCCTCAGGCTTGCCAATCAATCTCCCACCCTCGTTTTGTATCTCTCCTACCTGCAAAGGCCCAAGTATTGCTTCCAAGAGACAAGGCAGTTGTGCAGCTCCTTACCAAGCCATACGCCGTGCTGCGTTCATGCTCCTGGGTGATATCAGCAACGTAGGCAAAAATCACAGAGAAGGTGACAGCAAAGACTCCAGACATGGAAATGACAGCAAAATACCACCTGAAAGAGGCCGTGCCACAAGAGTTAGGGAGCAACCTCACCCCGGTGCACAGCTCCTGCAGGCCCTCCTATTTCACTGCACCAGAAACACTGAGCTGCAGTCTGGTGGCCCAAGAGTAGTGACAATGGACCCGTCAGGAGAATGAGCATCAGGAAAGGCTCCTTCTTCCTAACACTGAATCCTCTGGTAGAACCAGGCAAGTGAATGAGTCTCTAGGCTGAGCATCATTCCCCACTGGATGGACAATTCCATCACCTTCAAATGCTACACCCACAAATCCCCCATTGTTCTGTCTCGTGCTTGTTCCTCTCCTCAGAACCCCTTGGTCACAACAGGAATACACTCACCACGGACTGATCTTCATAAGGGGAATTGGAGCACAGGTGAAGAAGACAGTGAGGAGGAGGAAGGATTTCCTGCCCCAGACATCAGAGAGAGCACCAATCAGTGGGGCACTTAGAAAAGAAAGCAGACCCTAAGACAGACAGGGTGACAGAGAGAAATCCCTCAGTCAAATTCTGAGTGTCCACAGCAAGAGCTTCTGACACCGCTAAGCTAACAGGGTGAGGAGACAATCCAGCCCTATTCCCTACAAGCAGGCGATCACAGAACCCTTTGTTAAACTGCTCACATCCTTTTAGGGATCAAAACCTACCCTCAAGCAGCTCAGTGCTGCTAAACCCTCCCATTCTGTGCTGCTGCTCTGCCTGCGGCTGTGGTCACCCCCAGGCACGAGGAGCTGCTCACCAGTACCTAAAAGGATGTTGGCACAGCTCCATGCCATGAACATCTGCTGCAGTTCCAGGGAAAGCTTTCTCTTTTAGATGGAGACATGACAGACCTGACGAGGTGCCAAGGCCATTAAGCACAAAGAGAACTGTTCCATGCCTTTCCAACTGGAGACAGGCAGGGAAGAGCCTTCGTGTGTGTGTGGAAGTGCTGAGACCTCATGGAAGCAAACCTCCCCGAGATCCTCTTGCCAGAGCCAGGGTCTAAGAGGCTGGTTTGCCACATTCCCAGCTGCTTGGTCATTAGAGTTGCCTCCAATTCTGCTCTGGGAATGCTGGTCTAGTCCAAACCCATGCCATGGCACACTCCCCACCTTCTGTCAGGGTGAGCCCACTGACGCAGCTAAGTTCCAACTCCTACTTCTGCTAAGTCCAGGTGTCATTGGTTTTTCATGTTGTTACACTCCAGAACATGGATCCAGGGCTGATCTCATGCTGACTGCAGTATCTGCAGCTGAGACACACAGCTCTCATAGCCCCAAACCCAGGCTGGCAAGCAGCAGGTTCTTAATGCTGCTCAGTAAAATCAATTGCACCAAATACCCAAGGACCACACTTCATTGACCCTTCATTTTGCTTTTGATTTGCCATTAGCACCCCAAACTGGCAGGGGGCTGGAATTAGATGATCTTAAGGTCCTTTCCAACCTAAATTATGATTCTATGAGCATGCATTTAGTCTAGGTCATGCTTTGCCTAGAAAGGTTGAGCCAGATGATCCGTGAGGTCCCTTCCAACCAGGTGTTCTGTGCTTCTATCATCTGTCAAACACTGGCTGACATCAGCAAGGCCACATGGACTATCACAGCTTGCTACTTCTTGCCCTGATCACAGGTTCAGAAGGAAGCCTGGAAGGCATATTCCTTACCTTGACTCCATGAATCAGGCCGTTCATCAAGAATGTATGCTGAGGGAAAGTCTGGTGTAACACCTAGAGAAAACAAAACCAAAGCCACAGAGCTAGCAGCTTGTGCAAAGCAGGGAGAAGCCTGGAATAGCTCTTCCCTGTGAGGGTGGTGGGACACTGGTATAGGGTGCCCAGAGAAGCTGTGGCTGCCCCATCCCTGGCAGTGCTCAAGGCCAGGCTGGACACAGGGGCTTGGAGCAAGCTGCTCCAGTGGAAGGGGTCCCAATGGCAGGGGCTGGAGCTGGAAGAGCTTTAACGGCCCTTCCACCCCAAAGCATTCCGTGATAACCAAAGACTCCCTTTGCATATTTACCTAGAAATCAGAGATCAGGTAAAAAATACACCTGGCAACTACACTTCAAGGTGTGCTGGCAACTGACCATCAGAAACTGAAGTGAAAAAGCTGAGAGATGCCCCACCAGGAGTTCCCAGCTCCTTAACTAAAGGCTTAAACATCCAAGCTATTTTCAGTTGCTTTATTAAAGCTCTCTCTCTACACTTCACTTTATTGCTGCCTGTATTAATCACCCCTCAGTCGATCCCAGACGAGTCACTGGCTCTCCAGCAGGAGCATGACTTGGCATCATAAAGAACGGCCAGGAAATTGTCTCTGTGCTTTGATGCCCCAGAGAACGACAGTGGCAGTTCAACAAAAACCTCTTTTATCCCTAAATAAGCCTTCAAACCTCTAACTCCTGCTTTGCTCCAAGTATAGCTACAATAATCCTGAAAAGCATTGCCCAACTCCATAAAACAATCACTGTTGCTCCAGCTTTTCCAGGTACAAACCAGTACCTCTTGGTTTCTACCCCCCAGGCTCCAAAGGCTCCGTGTTGAGATCTCTACCCAGGGTGGTTTCTTGTCCCCAGGAAGCAGGATTATCCCCAAGGAGACTCACTCACCGTTAGCATTGGCGTGGTCAGCAGCCCCCAGGCAAAGAACTCCAGGAAAATCACCACCACGGCGTGGTACACGCTGGGCTCTCCGATGCCCTGTCGCTGCAAAACAGAGCTCCATGAGTAACGCAAGCAGACGTATCCCAATCCAGGATAGATCTGGACACTGAAGCATCATTAAAATCATGGAATGGTTTGGGTTGGAAGGCAGCTTAAAGCTCACCCAGTTCCAACCCCTGCCACAAGCAGGGACCCCTTCCACTAGAGCAGCTTGCTCCAAGCCCCTGTATCCAACCTGGCCAGTGTTTTTCTCTCAGGCTAAGAGTTGGGTATCAACCTCCTCACAGCTGCCTGGCATTTCTACCCCATGCTCTTGATATACAAGTTATTTCAGGCACCAGAGAGGCGTCTGGGTCTGTGTCCTGCTGCACAGCATTCACCGTGATGCGTTCCCAGCCAGAGAGTCAATCTCTTCCCCAGCTCCATCCTCCCAACCAGAACAGGTTTGTTTTGCAGCTCACACTGCATTTCAGATGACCACCACAGCCGTGAGGCCCCGAAACATGAGGGGAGGCAGCAAGAGACGTTCTTGTGCTCAAATGTTAATAAAAGACTATTAAAGCTGCTTCAACCCCACATCAACAGCATCAAGGCAAGAGGAGGGGATGCAGTTTTATTGCATATAAAGGAGAGACTGTTTTGCAGCAGAGGGAGAAGGTGGCAGGAGGCTGTAATGAGTACAGCTACCGCTACCCACCTTCCTCCAGAGAGCATCCCTCTCCTCCTCCTTTCCTTGTCCCTCTTCATCCACAGTTAAACATTTCTCCCATGACTGCACTAAAATGAACTTGATGGAGTTTAGTCCAGCTCGGACGCACTCGCAGCTTAATATCGCTCCTTCCACTTATCAACCACCTCACTGGGTTAGTCCTTCACCCATTCAGCACATCTCCTCTCACCACTAGAGCTGCTCCATAAAATACCAGTAAAAAGACCCAAAGAGACAGCAGGGCAGGCCAAAGGCTCCTTCTCAAGAGCACAACAAGGGGGAAATGCTTGTAGACACCTTAAGCTCAGGTGCACGCACTCCAAAGCTGTCTCTGTACAGGCACAAGATGCTCGTCCCTGTAGCACTGCTCATGCAATGGTTTGGGACCTTAAAGCTCCTCCAGCTCCAACCCCTGCCACGGGCAGGGAC
Source organism: Pezoporus wallicus (assembly GCF_028554395.1). Taxonomy (NCBI): domain Eukaryota; kingdom Metazoa; phylum Chordata; class Aves; order Psittaciformes; family Psittacidae; genus Pezoporus; species Pezoporus wallicus. The sequence goes on along the minus strand of NW_026635346.1, from coordinate 90,420 downwards.
CCCTTCCATAGAGCAGCTTGCTCCAAGCCCCTGTGTCCAACCTGCCCTTGAACACTGCCAGGGATGGGGCAGCCACAGCTTCTCTGGGCACCCTGTGCCAGCGCCTCAGCACCCTCACGGTAACCGCTGCTCCTCTCCCGCAGCACCGGCCTCCCCTCGATGGAGGTGACTGCTCCCCAGGGGCCCTCACCCCCGCGGCCTGGCACCTCCAAAGCACACGGTACACGCCAGAGACGGCGACGGGACCAGCGAGCACCCGCGCCCGGTGAAACGGCAGCGAGCCAGAGGCCTGCCCGGAGCAAAACAACCCCGGGCCCGAGCGCGGCCCGAGCCGCGCACACCTCCGAGGCTCCCGGGGCAGGCCCGAGGGGGGCCCACGCACCTCCGCCCAGCACCCCCCCCACCCCACCCCGCGCCCCGGCTCCGCTCCCCCGCCGCGCTCACGCCGGCCCCGTCGCGGATGACGATCTTCTTGGCCAGCAGCACGCTGCGGTTGAGCCGCTTCTTCTTCTTCTTCTCGCCGGTCATGGCGCCGCCGGGCCGCTGCCGTTCGCCGGCCTCCGCGGCTGCCCCATCGTCCCTGCGGCGGGCAGCGCCGCGCCGAGCACCGGGCCCGGGCACAGACCCGCACCGGGCGGGGGAGCGCCGGGCCCGGGGAGAGAAGGAGGAGGGAGGAGGAGGAGGGCGGCGGCGGCGGCGGCGGCGGCGCTGACGGGCGGGGGAGCGCCGGGCCCGGGGAGAGAAGGAGGAGGGAACCGGGGGAGCGGAGAGGCGGCTCCTTGCCCCGAGTTACCGATCGCACTCGGGGCACCCACCGGCCGCTGCCCCGGGAGGCACCGAGGCGACGCCGAGACAAAGGCGGCCCCTTGGGAGGCTCCGGTGATGCCGGTGCCAGCTGAGGGGCGGGGAAGGCTCCGGCCGGCCTCGTCCCCGAGCTGTCCCTGAGCACCGGGACCGCGCCTGCCCTTCCCGGGCCTCCGCAGCCCCCTCTGGGTGCCTTGGGGGGAGCAGCGGGGCCGGGGCCGCCGGAGGGAGCCGGGGTGGGGCGGCGGGGGCCGGGAGGGCGCAGGATGGAGGATGCTGGGGCGGCCGGGGGGGGGCCGGGGCGGCGGCGGAGCCCTCGCACCATGACATCAGCGCGGCGCGGCCCCGGGGGAGCGGGCGGGGGGCGGGAGCCGGCGCGGCGGCGGCGGCGGAACGGCAGCGGCGGAGCGGAGCGGCCCCGGGCATGCTCCCGGAGCCCAAGTATGACCGCTTCCGCGACGAGCCGCTGACCGCCCCTATGCCGTCGCCGGTCCCCGGGCCGAGCCCCGCGGCGGGCGAGGAGCCCGAGCCCGGTACCACCTTCTGCGCGCTGCTGCCGCGGATGCCGCAGTGGAAGTTCCCCGGTCCCGGCGGCTTTCTCGGTCGCAGCCCCTCCGCCGGTACCGGTGGCGGCCGGGACCTGTCAGCGCCGGCCCGGGCGGGCCCCCCCTCGGCTCTGGCCGCCGTGTTGGCCGCCTGCGAGCCGCTGTGCCCCGCCGCGCCGTGCGCGCTACCGGCGGGCGGGCGGGCACGGGGGGCGGCGGGGCGGGCGGCGGCGGCGGCGGGGACCCGGCCGGGCGCGGAGGAGTGGAGCCGCAAGGGCAGCTTCATCCGCAAACCGGCGCAGGGCTGGCTGCACCCCGACGAGCGGGTGCTGGGGCCCGGCGTCTCCTACATCGTCCGGGTAAGTCCCACCGGAGCCCGAGCCCGGTGCCGTGACCGCGGCCAAGGGGATGCGGAGGGGTCCCCGGGCATCCATCCCCGGTTTATGTCCCCGCTGCCTGCTCAGTGGTGTCTGGATCATCCTGGCGGGGACGGCCTCCCCGCACCGGGTGCGGGTGGGATGGGACCAGGGGGGTTCAGAGCCACGAGGTAGCCTCGGACCCAGCAGGATTCAACCCCTCCAAGGGCATCATGAGCCGTAGCGCCGAGATGAGTTTGTCGGGTCTCAGTGTGGATTCTGGGCGTGCAATGGGATCGTTTGGGGTGGCGGACAAAAGGGTGCTGGGTGATCCCTGGAGCTGGCTTGGAGAGGGGCCCTTCCCGCTGACACTCAGCTCTTCCTCTCCCTTCCTCTTCCTCACCTGCCCTGTGCTGGCGGCGGTGGCTGGAGGAGGCCGCTCTGACCGTGTCCCCCCACCCCGTAGTACATGGGGTGCATCGAGGTGCTGCGCTCCATGAGGTCCCTCGACTTCAACACCCGCACGCAGGTCACCAGGTACGGCCCCGAGCTCATCCTGCACCCCAAAACCACCACCACTCCCCCCCACCCCACCCAGGGGGCCCTGTGACACGGCAAGGGAGACACACAGGGCCGAGGGTCCGGATGGGGAGCCCTGCCCCATGGATCCACCCTGCACACAGGGTGATGACGAAGGGCACTGCTGCGGATCAATGGGTGGAAAGAGGAGAAGGGAGGTGGCCCTGGCCGGGATTACGTACCGCGGCCGTGACGTGGGGCAGCGCTGCGGGGAGGTTGCGGTGCCCGGGGCTGTGGGGCTGATGCCATGGGGCAGCCAGGAAGGGGCTGGGGGGGGGGGGGGGGTGGTGGTGTTCTGGATTAATAACTGGGCCCGGGGCTATGGCTTACAGGGAAGCCATCAATAGACTGTATGAAGCAGTGCCCGGCGTGAAGGGCATCTGGAAGAAGAAGGTGAGTTTCCACCCGGTCTGTCCGTCCCTGTGCTCCTTCCTGGGGCAGGGTGCTGGAGGTGGCTGCCTGGTTCATGGGGCAGAGCCTGGGGTCTCTTGGGGCACCCCCTTTGCCTCCTGCAGCCCAGGAAGCCTGGACCCAATGGGCTGCATCACCCCCCCCATGGTCCTCTCCCCCTGTCAGGCTCCCAACAAAGCCCTTGTCTCCATCCTGGGCAAGAGCAACCTGCGCTTTGCTGGCATGAGCATCGCTGTCAACATCTCTGTTGATGGGCTGAACCTCATGATCCCCACCACACGCCAGGTCAGAGCCGGCCCCAGGGCTGTGGCACTGCCACCTCCCAGCCCTCTGCCTCCTGCTGCAGACCGGAGAGCTGGTGGCCCCCATTCTAACCCCAGCCACGGGCCATGTTCTCCCCATAGATCATCGCCAACCACCACATGCAATCCATCTCCTTCGCCTCCGGTGGGGACACGGTGAGACCCTGTACTGTGGTCCTGAAAGGGGCTCCCAGTCTTGTGGCAGGACATGGGGCTGGGGCCCTTCCCCTTGCACCAGAGCCCCCAGCCCTGCTCCAGCTCCCCTGAGCTCCCCTTGTGCCCTCAGGACACCACGGACTATGTCGCCTACGTCGCCAAGGACCCCATCAATCAGAGAGGTGACGCTGGTCTGGGGACTCTATGGATGAGGAGGGGATGAAGGCTGGAGGATGGGGGGGGATTCCGTGTGTGGGGCACAAGGGGCATCTCCCAGAGGGGTGATGGGAGCAGGGGGACACATCTGAGCCATCTGTCCACAGCCTGCCACATCCTGGAGTGCTGCGAGGGGCTGGCGCAGAGCGTCATCAGCACGGTGGGGCAGGCCTTCGAGCTGCGCTTCAAGCAGTACCTGCACAGCCCCCCCAAGGTGGTGGTGCCCCCGGACAGGTAAGGAGTTGGGGGGGCGGGGGGGGGGTGTAGCCCTGCTGCTGAGCCCCTCAGGGTGTCCCCGGCTCACCCATCCCTGCTGCAGGGCGCTGGGTGCCGAGGATTCGGTCTGGGGGGAGGATGAAGATGCGGCCGAACACGATTATTACAACAGCATCCCCGGCAAGGAGCCGCCCCCGGGCGGGCTGATCGACTCCCGGCTCCGGCACGGCCCCAGCTTGGGCCACATCCGCGCTCAACCCTCCGGCTCCATCCTCTCCAGCCAGGTGAGCCTCCCCCCCCCCCCCCCCCCCCCCCCGGGGGTCGCTGCTATGGGGGTCCCCAGCACAGGTCCCCCCCATAGCATCCTCACTGCCTCCTCTCCCCAGGCCGGGTTTGCAGCCAGGAGAGACCAGAGCAGCCAGCCAGGGCCACCATGGGAGCTGGAGAGCCAAGGTGGGTACCGCTGGGGGGGGACGACACGGACGGATGGACACCTGCTCAGTGGGGGGGTCCCTATGGCTCTGCCCTGCCTAGGCTGGTGGTGATGCCCCCTCCTCACAGGCCAGCCCGGGGATGGGTACCTGCAGGCTGATGGCCACCCCTTGGGACCACGGGACTACGAGGAGCACATGTACGTGAACACACAGAGCCTGGATGCCTGGGAGCCAGAGGCAGCGGTGGCTCGGGGGGTGCCGGAGGAGAGCCCCAAGAAGGACCTCTTTGATATGAGTAAGCCACCACGCCGGGGGGGGAGTGCCCATTGCATGGCCCCAGGTTCCTGCCCTGAGGGGTGACATCCCCTCACCTCGGTCCTACAGGGCCATTCGAGGATGCCCTCAAGCTCCACGAGTGCATTGTGGGGGGCAGCAGCAGCCCCCCCATCGAGGACCAGTGGCCGAGCCCCCCGACGCGGAAGGCTCCCATTGCCCCCACTGAGGAGCAGCTCAGGCGGGAGCCGTGGTACCACGGGAAGATGAGCCGGAGGGATGCGGAGAGGCTCCTGCAGATGGACGGGGACTTCCTGGTGCGGGACAGCCTCACCAACCCGGGGCAGTATGTGCTGACCGGCATGCACAGCGGGCAGCCCAAGCATCTGCTGCTGGTGGATCCCGAGGGAGTGGTAAGGGCAGGGGGCAGGATGGGTGATGGGGATAAAGGCAGGGTGGGAAGGATGCTGGAGGCTGCAGGGTGGGTGATGGGGATAAAGGCAGGGTGGGTGATGGGGGTGCAGGGTGATGGGAAGGATGCTGGAAGGCTGCAGGCAGGGGGGTGGGGGTTAAGGATGCTGGAGGCTGGAGGCTGCAGGGTGCAGGGTGGGTGATGGGGATAAAGGCAGGGGTGGGAAGGATGCTGGAGGCCACAGGGTGCAGGGTGGGTGATGGGGATAAAGGCAGGGTGGGAAGGATGCTGGAGGCTGGAGGCTGCAGGGTGCAGGGTGGGTGATGGGGTTAAAGGCAGGGGTGGAAGGATGCTGGAGGCCACAGGGTGCAGGATGGGTGATGGGGATAAAGGCAGGGTGGGAAGGATGCTGGAGGCTGCAGGGTGGGTGATGGGTGATGGGGATAAAGGCAGGGGTGGAAGGATGCTGGAGGCTGCAGGGTGCAGGGTGGGTGATGGGGATAAAGGCAGGGTGGGAAGGATGCTGGAGGCTGCAGGGTGCAGGGTGGGTGATGGGGATAAAGGCAGGGTGAGAAGGATGCTGGAGGCCACAGGGTGCAGGGTGCAGGATGGGTGATGGGGATAAGGGCAGGGTGGGAAGGATGCTGGAGGCCGCAGGGTGCAGGGTGGGTGATGGGGATAAAGGCAGGGGTGGAAGGATGCTGGAGGCCGCAGGGTGCAGGATGGGTGATGGGGATAAAGGCAGGGGTGGAAGGATGCTGGAGGCTGCAGGGTGCAGGATGGGTGATGGGTGATGGGGATAAAGGCAGGGTTGGAAGGATGCTGGAGGCCACAGGCTGCAAGCGGTGGGCAGGTCGCATGGGGCCCCTGCTTGCCGGGGTTCAGGAGCACCGCGGCCCCCCAAACCCGCAGGTGAGGACCAAGGACGTGCTGTTTGAGAGCATCAGCCACCTCATCAGCCACCACCGGCAGAACGAGCAGCCCATCGTGGCCGCCGAGAGCGAGCTGCACCTCCGCCAGGTCGTGCAGAGGAAGCAGTGACCCCGGGGGTACGTGAGCTCCCGACCCGCGGCCCTGGCACCGGACTCACCCCAGCCCTGGGGTAAAGGCAGGGCCCACCCCTGTGCTCCCCTCCTCTGGTTGTGCCCGGGCCCGCACCCTGGGGTCAGGGTCCCCGTTCCCCTCTCCGTGGTCCGCATGGGGCATTGTTCCCAGCTGGGAGCCGCTGCGGCACCGCCAGCCCCGGCGCCGGCTCCATCCCGACACAAGGAATTGGTCTCTGGACTGTCATGGGGCAAACGGGGTTGGGGATGGTGCCAGGAGCCTCATCCCCAGGGTGGGATGGGGTGAGCAGGATTAGCGTGTGTGTGTGTGTGTGTGTGTGTGTGTATCCATGTGTGTGCGTGTGTGTGTGTGTGTGTGTGTGTGTGTGTGTGTGTGTGTGTGGATGGGTGGGTGGGTGTGTGTGTGTGTGTGTGTGTGTGTGTGTGTGTGTGTGTGTGTGTGTGTGTGTGTATCCATGTGTGTGTGTGTGTGTATCCATGTGTGTGTGTGTGTGTGTGTGTGTGTGTATCCATGTGTGTGCGTGTGTGTGTGTGTATCCGTGTGTGTGCGTGTGTGTGTGTGTGTGTGTGTGTGTGTGTGTGTGTGTGTGTATCCATGTGTGTGCGTGTGTGTGTGTGTATTAATGTGTGTGTATCCGCGTGTGTGTGTATGCATGTGTGTGTATGCATGTGTGTGTGTGTATCCGTGTGTGTGTATCTGTGTGTGTGTATCCATGTGTGTGTGTATCCATGTGTGTGTGTATCTGTGTGTGTGTATCCATGTGTGTGTATCTGTGTGTATGTATCCGTGTGTGTGCGTATCCATGTGTGTGTATCCGTGTGTGTGCGTATCCATGTGTGTGTATCTGTGTGTGTACCCATGTGTGTGTACCCGTGTGTGTATCCACGTGTGTGTACTCATGTGTGTGTATCCATGTGCATGTATCCGTGTGTGTGTATCCATGTGTGTGTGTATCCATGTGTGTGTGTACCCATGTGTGTGTATCCATGTGCGTGTATCCATGTGCGTGTTTATCTGTGTGCGTGTGTATCTGTGTGCGTGTATCCATGTGTGTGTATCCATGTGTGTGTATCCATGTGTGTGTATCCGTGTGTGTGTGTATCCATGTGTGTGTGTGTACCCGTGTGTGTGTGTACCCATGTGTGTGTACCCATGTGTGTGTATCATGTGTGTGTATCATGTGTGTGTATCCGTGTATGTGTGTATCCATGTGTGCGTGTGTACCCGTGTGTGTGTATCCATGTGTGTGTATCCATGTGTGTGTATCCACATGTGTGTACCCATGTGTGTGTATCCATGTGTGTGTACCCATGTGTGTGTATCCACATGTGTGTACCCATGTGTGTGTATCCATGTGTGTGTACCCATGTGTGTGTATCCACATGTGTGTACCCATGTGTGTGTATCCACATGTGTGTATCCATGTGTGTGTACCCATGTGTGTGTATCCACATGTGTGTACCCATGTGTGTGTATCCACATGTGTGTATCCATGTGTGTGTACCCATGTGTGTGTATCCACATGTGTGTACCCACGTGTGTGTATCCATGTGCGTGCACAGGTATGTGAGGAGCACCCTTGCCCACCAAGCCGTGCCTCTCGCCCAGCGCTGATGCTCAGGACCCAGCTCCCTGCCTCGGTTCCCCCTCTCTGCCAGGACATTGGGGGGTGCCCCTATCCCCCATCAGTGCCGGCTGCAGCCCCTGCCCTGTCCCTGCTCATGGGGCTGGGTATCCCTCTTGGTCCCACATTTCCAGCTGGATTCTCCCCAGGAGCAGCTGCCATGAGGGTTCCTGGTGGCTCCGAGCTCCCGCATCCCTCCTTTGGCTGGGGCTGGGATGAAGCTGCTGTGGGGAAGGTGCAGGGCTTCGGCTCTGGCTCTCCAAGGCTGGAGACGTGTCCCAAGGCCCCTGGGACATCCCTGCTTCTCCTGGCGCTTGGGCAGGTTTTTATGGCATTCGCAGCCCTTGCCCCGCGTTGTCTGGGGCTCGCGCTTTGGAATACGTTTCTAATTAAACCTGGAAATGAGGAAGGTGCCTGGGTTCTTCCTGCTGGGATGGAGCTCCTGCGTCCAGGGGCTCAAAGGGGCTGGGACGCTGTCTCCATCCCCACCGGCTCCTGGTTAATCCCACATCGGTGCTGGCAGCCTGCTCATCCTGGCCGCTCACACTTGTCTCTGCCTCTCTGCATCACTGTCACCCTTCAGCACATGGATCACACCCCCCACCTCGGCTCCCAGGGGTGCTGGTCCTGCACAGCATCTCCTGCCCGTACCCAACATCTCCCTGCTCCTGCTGCCTCCAGCCTCCATGGCTCCTGCCATGACCAGGCTGGCATTGAGCAGCCCGAGATGCGTTGTCACTAGTCAGGACCATGGTGACCAGTGCAGGGAGAGCCAGCACATAGGGACGGTGCTTGCTTGGCACCAGTGGAGGCAGGAGAAGGCTGCCCCGGAGCTGCTCGGACGTGTCCCAAGCTATCTCCATGGCTGGGCACCCATGGGTGCTGGTGGGCAGGAGGCTCCCAGTGTGTCCATTCCCACCCACCTCAGACCAGTGGGTTCCCTCTTTCCCGTCGTTGGGATGGTGTTTTCCAGGATGCTGGACCGGTGCTGGCTGAGTCAATGAGGAAAATAAGCCCCTCAATAAAGGCCAGTAATGAATGTGTAATTTTCCATTGATAGTTGAATACCTCCAGGGATGAGGCACTGCCATCTCAGCTGCTATTTTTTGTCATGTAGTAATGCGTCTGCAAGGATAATTGCGCCGTTCCCTCAATAGCAGAGGCAGGAAAAGGCAGCGAGAGCCTGGACTTTTCTTCTTTCGCTGCCTCAGAACAAGCCCACGTCTTTGCTGGCTGCTGCTGGCTCTGGCCCAGTCCCTCAGCCCTAGGGATGCTGCTGAGACCTGTTCCTTCCTGGCATCCTCCAATCCCGAATCCGTGGAGAGCCCTGGGTGAAGGGGAAGATGAGCAAGGAGAGGAGCCCCTCCTGGCTCCATGTTGCTGGGTGCAAGCAAGGGCCCGGAGCCCGTTTTGGAGACCTTGGAAACCTGCTGGCCCTGCTTCTGTTTCAGCCCAGCAGCTCCCGTCGGGAAGGGATGCTCCCAGCACTGCCCATCCCCATGGATGCAAGCACCCGTGTGAGCTCCCGCTGCGAGTGTGGGGCCTCTCTTCCTTCCCTCCACTGCGAACTGGGGCAGTTGGGACCTCTCCTGCCTCCAACCTGGAAGCGCTGCCGGGAGCCGGGCCCAGGCCTGCTCAATGCTGAGAGCACCCCGGTGCCCTCGGCAGCACTGGCCCAGCTCCAGCTCTTTGTTATCTCGGGGGAACTCAAGCATTTCTGCACCGTGTTTGCTCACCGTTGTGCAGGGCGGAGGAAAGGCAAACACCGGCCTTTTGTTCCCCTTCCCGACGGCCTCGGCCTCCTCTCCCAGGGTCCGTCTGCCTCTTCCTCCCCCATGGGACTCAGGACTCAGCTCCCCACAGTGCAGATCGTAGCGTCCAGCCAGGATGCTGCCATTCCCTTTCCCCATCACTGACTCAAGACATCCCTGCCCAGACCCCTCCAGGTCCTGACTGGTTCCGAGTCATAGAATCGTTAGGGTTGGAAAGGACATTCAGATCCTCTGGCTCCCAGCCGCAGCACCGGCCTCCTTTTGTCAGCTCAGAGTCAGGATGCAGACAGCTGAAACCTCCCACCTCTTGCAGTCACTGCCCAGTAGCTGCAGCAGCCCCCGCAGAAGATGCTCGGCATTCCAGGCTCTCCTTCCCTGCCACCATCCCCAGCCTTGGGGTGACGGTGCCGTCCCCGCAAGCCTGACAGCATCCATAGGGCAGGGGCCAGGAAGGTGCAGCCGCAGGCCCCTGCCTGTGCCACCATCCCGCTCGGTGCATCCCTGTCCCCAAGGCCATAAATCATGCAGTGCCTGGGCTGGCGCCTTTCACCCTCAGCACCAGGGCCTGCGGTGATGCCCCTGTGACCCTCCTGACATGGTGCCCCCGTGTCCTGCCCCAGCGCTGCCCCATCGGGTCCTTGTGGCACGGGTGACCCCCAGCTCCTCCAGCCACCACATTAAACCACTTGATGCTCTCGGCGAGTCCTCCAGCTCCGAGCGCTTCCATGTACTCAAAGCCCGGCGGGGGCAGCGGGATGCATCCGGCGCGGGGTGGGGGCATGGACACGGCTCCATCGCTCTAACCCCGCTCCGCTCTGGGGGGACACGGGGCCGCTGCCGTCCCGCTCCCTCCCGCACCCCGGCTCGGGGCCGGTCCCATCCCACCCCCAATGCTCCCGTGGGCGGGGGAAGGGGGAGGGGGGGGGGGAGCCGGGTGTCCCCGCACCCCCAAGCGTCAGCGGCCCGGGCGGGGTCGGGGTCCCGGTCCGGCGGGGCTCGGTGCGGGGAATTGCGGCGGCGCCGCGCTCGGAGGATTACGGCGGCGGCGCGGGGAAGGAGCGGAGCCGCCGCTGCCGCCGTATAAAAGCGCGTTCGCGTCCGCCCCGCCCGGGCTGCGGCGGCGGCTCCGCTCCAGGTGCGGCGGCTCCGGCAACTTCGCTCGCTCGCTCCCTCGGTTCGCTCCGCTCCGCTCCCCGCGCCCTGTCCCGCAGCGGTTCCCCCGTGAGCCGCGGCCGCTCCGTCCCATCGCGTGCCTCGGGCCGGCGGGTCCCGGTGCCCATCGGCGCCACCGGCTCCTTCCCGGTCTCTTCCCGTCCCCTTCCCGTCGGCGGCGCCGGTTCCCCCCCATCTTGTCCCCCGGTGCCCGCTGGTCGCTCTTCGGGCCGCCGGTCCCCGGTGACGCCGTTGCCCCTTCGGTCTCTTCCAGCCCCGCAGCCGGCAGCAACATGTGGCTCCTGGAGCGGCTGCGCGGCGTGGCCGAGAACGGGTCCCGTGGCGCGGGGCCGGAGGATTCCCCCCGCGGCTCCCGCTACAGCAACGTCCTCACCCCCGACAAGATCCCCGACTTCTTCATCCCCCCCAAGCTGAGCGCGGCGCCCGCCGAGGCCGAGGGCTCCGAGCCCCCCGCGACGCCCACCCTGGGTCCCTCGGCCTCGGAGCAGGACCTGGCCGGGCGCAAGCCCCCGCGCAGCCCCCGGGCCTCCAGCCGTCCCCGTGCTCGCCACATCATCCAGATCGAGAGCGCCGAGGACTGGACGGCCGAGGGGGGCTTCGGCACCAACGTGGACCCGCAAGCGCAGACGGCCATGTCGCTGCCTTATGTACCCAAGGCTCAGACCTCCTACGGCTTCGCCACGCTGGTGGAGAGCCCCCACACGCGGCGCAAGGAGTCCCTGTTCCACAGCGAGCACAGCAGCCTCTGCCCCTCGCCGGCCACCTCGCCCAGCGCCCAGCGCAGAGCCAAGCTCAACGGGGAGAGCGGTCCCCGGACCCCCGCAGACCTGGGCGCAGCCCTCATGCACCCCGGGCGCTACTTCAGCGGCGGCGAGAGCGACACCGGCTCCTCGGCCGAGTCCTCGCCCTTCGGCTCCCCGCTGCTGTCCCGCTCCGTGTCCCTGCTGAAGATCTTCAGCCAGGAGAGCCAGTCCAAGATGATCAAGCTGAAGCACTCGGTGGCCCGCAACAGCTCCTTGTCCACCGACGACAGCTCGGCCGACACCAGCCCCAGCGCCCAGCGCCGCTCCCGCAGCGCCCCGGCCGGGACGCAGCCTCCGACCGCGCTGCTGCCGCTGGATGCTCCGCGGGGCCGGGATCGGGAGCAGAGCCTGAGGCTGAGCCGCGGTGGGAGCCTGCGCTTGGCCGCTGAGTACGACCCCTCCAACGCCCGCCTGCGTGTGCGGCTCGTCTCCGCCGAGGACCTCTACGATGCCCTGGTCGACGTGCGGAGCATCAACTGCTGCGTCTCGCTGTGCCTCAACCCCGGGAAGCTGCAGAAGCAGCGCAGCACCATCGTCAAGAACAGCCGCAACCCCGTCTTCAACGAGGACTTCTTCTTCGACGGGCTGGGCCTCGGCCACGCCAGGAAGATGTCCCTGAAGCTCAAGGTGGTCAACAAGGGCAGCAGCCTTAAGCGGGACACGCTGCTGGGGGAGAAGGAGCTGCCGCTCACCACCCTCCTGGCCTTGTAGGTGCTTGCTGCAGCCCCGGAGGGAGCCCTGACTCCCTGCCCTGCTGGAGGTGTGTGGGTCCCCATGGGGATGGTGGCACTGCCAGCTGCATCCCTCCTTCAGCAGGGCAGGCAGAGCCCCTGCTTCCGACCCCCTGCTCCCTCCTGGAGTCCCGCTATAAGCAGGGAGCCACCATCCTGTCTCCAGCAGGAAGGATGGAGGTCACCTCCCGGGCTCTGCCCTCCCTGGTGCCCGCGCTCTGCAGCTGGCCAGCACGATGCTTGGAGGTGGGTAGGTCTCTGGAGCGTACAACCGCCCCTGGCAAAGCCCCCAGCTCCTGCAGTCAGGCGATCACATCGATCCCAGCTTTAATTTAAGACAAGTTTCCAGTCTTGGGAAGCGCGGAGGTGACCCAGGAGCAGGCTGAGGGAGGGCTGAGCCCGGCTTGGGGCTTCTGAGCCTCTCCTGGGCTCTTTCCCAGCCCTGCGAGCCTGCAGATGTGTGAGTTGCCTTGGTCTGAGACCTGCAGCCTCCCGGGGCACCCTCCCTGTGTCCCGTGTGTGTGTGTGTCCCCCCCCCCGCCAGCAGCATCCCTGCTGCTGATCCCTGCAGGAAACTGCTCACGGGTCTGCCCAAACCCAGGAGTGGCCGGACCCTGCTCGTGCCCATCCCTACCTGCAGGAGGGTGATACCAGGAGGGTACCACTGGGGCTGGATGATGCTTCCTCTCCCTCTGCCCTCCATCCCCTGTGGGGCTCAGGGGTGTCAGCACCCACCGGGCAGGAGGGATTTGTCCCATGAGGCCACAAAGCCGCTGTGTGCAGCGGGACTTGCAGGGCTCTGCAGTATCCCTTTGGTCCTCCTCAAACGCTCCCATCCTTTCCCATCCCGGCCGGAGGCACCGGGAGCTTTGTTGTTGCTTGGTGTGGTGCTCCCTGGCCTCGGGCTCTGCATGTCCCAATGGAAGGGAGCAGGATTCGCAGCGCTCCCATCCCTGCCTGTTGCAGCACGCGTGGACACCCGCACACACGTGTCCCTCGGTGTTAACCTCTGTCGCTGGCAGTCGATGTTCCTTCCTTGTCCTTTGCAGCAGATGGCACGTTTCAGTGTTGGCTATTTATATCCCAGGCTGATCTTTCCCTGCCTGTAAATACGTTCCAGGTACGCGAGGCATGGTTCTGGTAGCACCGTGTTTGCATGTCGGGGTGTATGTGTGTGTATGTGTGTGTGTGTGTGTGTGTGTGTGTATTTGGGGTGATCGTGGCTGTTTGTTGAGCTTGCGGCTGAAAACAACCCGTGCAGGATGGAAGGAGCAGACACCTTCCTCTTCCATGGGGAAGCTCCCACCTGAGGCTTCCCACCATAGCCCAGGAGCCACCATGGGGATAGCCCTGACCCATGAGTGCCATGGGGGGCCCTGGGGGCAAGAAGGGGACCCTGCTGCTGCCCATGGCCCTGTGCATGTCCCATTGGGATGCTGTGGTCCCCAGGGGCTCTGCACCCCCGAGAGGCTGATGGGACCCAGGGGAAGGGGAACAGGAGCTGGGCAAAGACTTTGGTGCTCTATGAGAGGGTTTGGGGGTGATGCACCCCCATGGCAGAGCCTTTGGCTTTGGGGAAGGGGGATGCTGAGAGCAGGGTCCTGGGGTACTCTAGGTTGGGGCTGGCCCTGGGGGAGACCCAAGGGCCTGGGGGCTTGTGCTGTTGTCCCCATGTTGTGTCCCCCCTGGACTCGAGGGATCATCACGGAGCCCTGGGCTGTGCTGCTGCAATGTGGGAGCTGGGGCTGTGGCCTGGCTGGGTATTTCCTCCCTTGTAGCTCTTTTCTACTGTTCCTGCTTTGATATTTCTGTGGCTGGATTTAATGATGCATTTTTGGAGTGGAAAACAACAATACATCTATATTGATATACCTGGCTGGAATGGTTCTTTACAGATGACTCCCTCTTTTTAGTGCAATAAAGTCATTTCTAACACAGATGCTGGTGCTGCTCAGGCTCCTGGTTTCCTCCCAAAGATGTTCCCTTCCCTTTTCACTGCCATGGCTGCGGTGTCCCCCCCATCCCTGTTAAACCCCTCCCCATCTCCTTGTGCTGGGGGAGCAGAGCTGCACCTCTGGGGCTGCCCAGCCATGGGGCGGTGACCGTGCTTCCGCATGTTGCTGCCCTTTCCCGACAGGCTCCATGTGCTTCCAAAGCTCTTTCCCGATCAGCCGTGGGGTGAGGTGGAAGCAGCTCTCCCTGGGGCAGGTGGTGGGAATGTGGGGAAAGAGGCTGTTGTGGCCATTGCCCGTGTGGGGATACGGAGAGCCCCTTCCCATGAGCATCCTTCCTCCTCCTCGGCTGTGCTGGTGATGAAGGATGTGATGCTGGGTTTGGGCTGTGGCGCTGCTCTTGGGGGTGCTCTTTGGGGGGCAGCTGAGCTCTGACCCCATGGCAGAGCAGGGCTGGAAGCGATCCCTGCTGCTTCCCATCTCCACAGCCCATTGCCCCTCCAAACCCAGGCTTGGTGTGAAAACCAACCCGATGCTATGGAGCTCCCTGATGCACAAGGACTGTGGGTGTCAAATGAGCTGCTCCCGGGGCATCCCGTGGCCCATCTCCCTCCCCTGCCCTGGCTGTCAGCATTCCCATTGCCCTGGGACTCTTCATCGCCACTTCCCTGTGCTTTTAACCCCCTGAAGAAGAGAGGAAGGCTCCTCTGTTCACTAAATGCCATTCTTCTGCTTTCCTCTCCTCTAATAACTTGTCATTGTGGGGATGAATCAAAGGCCGGGAGCACTAAAACAGCTCCTCCTGCCCCCACAGGGTTAGGGGAGGCAGCGCTTGGCAGGTACCAGGCTTCTCAGCCCTGCTTTTTCTCGAGGTGTAAAGCAGCAGCAGCCCCTCAATGAGCCGAGGCTGATGAAGCTGGTGCTGAACCCGAGAGGATGGGGTCAGCCTCAACGCACGCAAAGTGCCTGGGAAGTGTTCAATAGGGAAAGTGCTTGGAAGCAGCCGGAGAGGGGTGGGGGGAAAGGGGCATCTTGTGGGGGAAGATTTAACTCTGAATTTGTAATGGATTCATTGTGGGATGGAAACGCAGCTGCTTGTCAGGCTGGGGTCAGGCTGGGCTGAGCCTCTCCCCTAGGAGCTGGCTGGGAGGGAGGGAGCAGGGGGATACAGCCCCACTGAGGGATGCTCCAGCCCTGGGAGCCTGCCCGTGGTCGGGGTTTGTCTCCATGGACAGGGACCTGCAGGAAACTGAGGCAGAGGGAGGCTGGATGCGGAGGAGCCGGTGGCAGCCGCGCATTCACCTGGGTTGATGCACACACGGAGCTGGGCTATTTTTAGTCCCTGTTTTTCCACAACGGGAAGGACTCAACTTGCGAGAACATTGCCTGGAGCTCGCTCAGCAGCGGTGGGAGGCACAGGAGGGGCTCAGGGTTCAGCCACAGCCCGGCTGTGCAGCAGGGATGGGGCTCCCCAGAAGGACCCCGATCCCCGGTGGGTCCCCACAGTGGCTCCATCCCCACTTCAGGGTTTGGGTGCTGTTGAGGTTGAGGGAGCCCCAATTCTCGGCTTCCCCCCCATCCCCCATCCCGGTATTCCCAGCCTGCCCTTATCCATGTGTCTCCCCCCCCCCCCCCTCCTCATCCCCCCGCGACCCAGCTGCCGATTTACCGGTTTGGTCAGAAAAAGCATCTTCCCGTTGCCTGGCAACGCTCGGCCGCCTGGTCCAGCGCCGGGGGCGGGCTCCGTGGTGGTGGTGGTGGGTTTATGGGGGGGCCCCTCCTCACCTGCAGCCCTCACCGGGGCTGTTCGGGGCCACGGTGCATGTGAAGCAGCAGCAGGGTTTGCGTTGCTAATGGGGGGGGGGGGGGGGGGTTTGATGGCACTTGGGGGGTGCAATCACCCCTCGTTGCGCTCCCAAGGCAGCAAACCCAGCAGCAACCTGTTGCCTTCCTGCTTCCTTCAGGACCCGATACAGGCTGGTAAATGGGTGTTTGTTGCCATCAGATGGAACAGGGTGACAGAGACCTGGGGTCCTCCTGGAGTGAGACCCCTGCATCCATTCCCCCCCCCCCCCAACCTCCTCCCAGGGCAGTAATGGGGGACCGGTGACTGTGGTGTGGTGGCCATCGCCACCAGCAGTCGTGCTGTTCCATGGGGGTCCTGTGCTGGAGCTCTGGGATGTGGCTCTGGACAGCCAGGGGTGGCCATTGGGATGTGCTGGGAAGCAATGAGTGTGGCTTGGCTGCAGGAGAGCATCGGCCTCCCCTGGTCTCCTCCTTGGCTTTATTGTGAGCATTTGTCTTCCATGGCAGCGTGTCTGGTTTAAAGCGGAGAGAAGAGACTCCCACTGCTCCGGGGAGGAAAACAGAGCTTAATTGAATCCCACAATCCCTCATAGTCACATCAGGCATGAGAGGAAGCCGGAGGAGAGCGATTCCCATTCCCCCTTGCGCTCCCAACCCCATCCAGGGGACATGGAACCCACCCCACCCTCCGGGCCGGTAGCAGGGACAACCTTCGGCTCCTCCTTGGTGTGTCTGTAGAAGCCATGGGGTGGAAGCTGAAGCTCCGGGGTGTCCCCAGGGCTCTGCCTGTCACCACCAGCCCCGGGGCACACGTTTCGCTTTGCTCTCCTGCTTTGAGGCTGCCAAGCCAACAAGAACCTGGGGCTAGATCCTGCCTCCGCAGCCAGGGAACAGCGGTGAGAGGATGGGAAGTCAAAGACATTAACGCAAACCCCTGGAGCTGCGTGGCTCCGAGGATGGATGAGTGAGTGCGAGGGCAGAAGCTGCTCTGCTGGGTGAGGGATGTCTCCCTGCCTCTGCTCGCTGGCTCCGGTGCCCTGCTCCTCGCTGGCTGCCTGCTGGAGCTCCAAACGCTGCCTTTCAAAAACGTTCGCAAAATGCCCCAAAGCATCAACCAGGCCCAGGTGGGAGGCAAAGAGAAACGGCACAAACAAAGCAGACGGGAGGATGCGTTAAACGCCAGCAACCGCAGGCAAACACGCGAGTACAGCGTTCGGGGCCACGGGCTGGCTCCTGTACAGGGTTAGGGGGGGGGCTCGGGCTGGGCTATGGGGAGCCCCCGCAGCACTGCGGTGGGAAGGGCTGGGAGATGCTCTGGATGCAGGAGCGGGGTGCGAGGCCGGGCTGGGCCCGCCTCTGCCATCGCAGCCCGGTGATGCTGGACACAGCACAAGGGAGCTCGCCTGGCATTGCCATGGAAATGGAGATAATGGAGCGGGGAGGGCCGGGAGCTCCGGCAGCCGCAGCTTGACAGGGAGATGCCTCCGGCCACCATCATCTGCTGGAGCAGCGCCGAGAGTTCCAGCTCAGTGCCCATCACAACACATCCCCTGCCTGGATGGCAGCAAACACGTCCCTGAGCGGCTGAAGCCCTCAGCCCCCCTCTCTTGTACCCACGACAACGGCAGAGCTTGCACCGGGCAGCCCATAAAAACGCCTATTGAAACCCCCCAACGTCCCCGCTGCCAGGTTGGGATGAATTCCCATCCGCAGCTCCCGATCCAATGCAATTGCCAGCTGAGATTGCTGTAATCACTAATCTTATCGAGCACATCAGTGTGGAGTGAGAGCACTGCAATTAGCACGGGCAGGAGCCGCAGGTGAGCTGCTGCTCGGGGAGTATTTATGTCACTTGTGCCAGGGGAGGATGTGCTTGATTGGTGCTTGCTGGGGCTGAGCTTTACCCACCCCGGGCAGAATGGGATGAGGCAATGGCAGAGCCATGGAGCTCTGCAGGAAGCCGGCTTCTGCTGGGGAAGGATTTGCCTTTCCTGTCCCCCCATCACCAAGGAGCCAAACCCCCCGAAGATGAGGGTGAAGAGTCCTTGAGCAGTGCTGCTGTGCCTTGGCTTGGCACAGGAGATGAATGCCAGCCTTAATCCTGGCTTTCCTGGCTCCATCCCAGCCCTGCTTGGGTCCCCCTCACTGAGCTGATGGAGATCTGGGTGCTGGTGGCCTGATCCCCCAGCAAAGCATCTCCCTCTGCAAGGCCATGGGGGAGGCAGCTCCTGCTCCCCATCCTCCTACAGGCAGTACAAGGGGGGACAACCTGTGCACCCCCCATTGTGAGCACCCACATTACAGGGCCCCAGAGGAGCTGTGCTGGGGGCACTGTGTCCCCCAAACCCAGCAGATGGGTATGAACCTGCTCGTGGTGGACAATCTCTTCCCTTCCCACCAGCACTGCCTGCCTGCCCGCAGCACCTCCAGGCACAGCCATTGGGTGCTGGGAGCTGCTTTGGCCACTGGGACCATTCATGGGTGCCACGGAAAGCTCCATGCCCATCCCTGCTGCCACTGGCATCCCTGCCCGTGCTGGCAAAGCCCAGAGAGCAGGACCAGGATCGGGCTGGATGTGGCTCACAGGGCTCTGCTCATTTGGGGGGGGGGGGGGGGGGCGCAGCCGATGCCAAAGAGGGGTGCAGGGAGGTGGGGGGTGCTCGGGCATCCCCAGGAGCATCACTGATCCCTGCGCATGCGGGTCCCCCCCCCGATGGCACGCGTTTTGGGGGTGTCGGGGTCCCGTCCCCCCCCGCTCGCCGCAGCTGCAGCGGCCGTAGGGTGGTGTTGCACGGGCACCTACCAAAAAGCTTCTCACTTCGCCACCCCCAGCCGTCTGTCGCTGCTGACACTCCCTGACAGGAATAAACTCCAGCACCCACCATATGTTTGCTGCTTCTGCTGCCTGCGCTCACTTGTTACTATATATTTCCAAAGCCTCTGTTGGTCCCCAGTGGTGATGGGGCTGTGATGCTGGGCTGTGGGGCCAGCGGAGCTTCTGGCATCCTTGTGGCAGATGGGGCCGGGTAGGAGCTGATGTGCTCTGTAGGGAGCTGGAGGTTTCCATATGGATCCGGTGGCTCTGGGGCTGGGCAGAGCTCAGCACACCCGAGCTGGAGGTGGTACCCGGAGCTGATGGCGTGAGCTGTACCATGAGACCTTCACTGGGATGGGGACATGAGCCTGGGTGATGGCTCTGGGTTGTGCTGGTGGGAGTTGTGTCCGCAGGATGGTCCCAAAGGAAAACAGCATTCCAGTGTCTGAAGGGGGCCATGAGGATGCTGGAGAGGGACTCTTCATCAGGGACTGCAGTGATAGGACAAGGGGTGATGGGTTCAAACTAAACAGGGGAAGTTCAGGTTGGGGATAAGGCAGAAGCTCTTCCCTGTGAGGGTGCTGAGGCGCTGGCACAGGGTGCCCAGAGAAGCTGTGGCTGCCCCATCCCTGGCATCCCACATCCCGCATCCCATGCGGAGCTTTAATTGCACCATGCAGCCTTGACTCCTGGTTTGAAATGCAGCCTAAGGAGGCTGGGGCAGCAGGAGAGGAAAACACGGAGCTGCAGGGAAACACATGGGTAAAGAAAAGAACATTGACTGGTGACTGGTGTGTCCGTGGCTCCGTGTCTGTATGTGCCACAGCACCAGGAGAGGGGAGCTCTTCCCCACACTTGGCAAGCGGAGCCATGCAGAGCAGGGTGAGGGGAGCGGATCCTTCCTGGGCCCACGCTGCTTCCATGTTATTATTAACCCCTGGTGCACAAAAGCTGCTCCTTTCCCCCCATTCCAGAGGGGATTTTGCTTGTTTGCACAGGCAGGGTCATAGAATCCCAGCCTGGTTTGGGTTGAAGGGACCTTAAAGCTCCTCCAGCTCCAACCCCTGCCACGGGCAGGGACCCCTTCCACTGGAGCAGCTTGCTCCAAGCCCCTGTGTCCAACCTGCCCTTGAACACTGCCAGGGATGGGGCAGCCACAGCTTCTCTGGGCACCCTGTGCCAGCGCCTCAGCACCCTCACAGGGAAGAGCTTCTGCCTAAGAGCTCATCTCAGTCTCCCCTCGGGCAGGTTCAAGCCATTCCCCTTGGCCTGTCCCTACAGGCCCTTGTCCAAAGCCCCTCTCCAGCTTTCCTGCAGCCCCTTCAGGCACTGGAGCTGCTCTCAGGTCTCCCCTTCAGGAGCCTTCTCTTCTCCAGGCTGCCCCAGCCCAGCTCTCCCAGCCTGGCTCCAGAGCAGAGCTGCTCCAGCCCTCGCAGCATCAGCATGGATGGGGCAGGGGGGGGGGCAAAAGGATGCGGATGTGGGGTTGGGGACAGGGATACCCCAGCACAGCTCAGCACCATCCTGCTCTCTGCCATGGGGGTGTCCCTGTGGTCAATCAGGCAGCTCGGATGTGCTGCCCGGGCTTGTCCTCCCCACAGCACAGGCTGGGATCTCCCTCCTGAACTCATTGACTTTGAGCATCTTGGAAACCGGCGCTTGCAAACAAGCCAGGAGGAACAGCAGCAAACAAGCCCGGCCGTAGGAACACGGCCTCATCCCACACTTTGGATCCCCCCCTTCTCCCCCTTTCCCTCCTTTGCCAAAGGGATTGAAGCTGCTGTAATAAAACCAGGGAAGAAAGCAAGCTGTAGCCCCCACCTTGACGCAGGCACCATGGCAACTGGATCAAGGGGACACCTGTACATTTCCATTCCAGGCTCCCACTATCTCAATAGACAGAGCAGCGCTAATTAAAATCCCAGCACCAGCAGCAGGAAAGGAGGGAAGGAGCCCGGGAGCAGGGCACTGGGGTTCAGAGCACCCCAGCACTGATGGGCACCGGGGGATTCTGCCTAAGAGCTCATCTCCATCTCCCCTCGGGCAGGTTCAAGCCATTCCCCTTGGCCTGCCCCTCCAGGCCCTTGTCCAAAGGCTCTCTCCAGGTTTCCTCTAGCAGGGCTGGATCCTGCTGCGGTGCATGCATGGCCCTGGCACTGCCTGCACCATCCAGGGAGCTCCTGCATTCCCCCCCCCCCCCCCCCCCCCCCATCACCCCCAGCATCCAGGCAGGCCCCAGCATCCTCATGCACATCTCCTGGGCTGGTCCAGCACTGAGGGTGTCCAGGAGCCATGCTCCTTGGGGATTGGGCTGGATTGGGTGGTTTTAACCATTTCCCCATGTTCTCCCACCCTGCATGTGCCACTCGGCAGGAAAAGGCAGGCATTGAGCCACCATCTCCCTCTGGTTGGTGATGGATGGGTCTGAAATCACTCCTGGCCTGAGGCAAAAGCAGGGGCTCACTGGGGCTGGAGCCGGGTGATTGTCCCAGGAGGCTGCTTGTTTTCTCCATCCGAGCCATGGGGGATGCTCAGCAGGAGCCGTTCCTCCTCCTCCTCCTCTCCACCCATCCCCGTGTGTTGAGGGATGCTCCATCCCCAACCTGGCCCTGCCACGGGGCTGCCGCACCAGGGGCCGGGCGAGCGCCCTCACCCCCATCCCCATCCCTGCCCGCTCAACTTTGGGGAGAAGAAAATTCCTCGTTTCCATGGGAACCAGAGCAAGGAAAGTTTCTGGGGCTGCGGCTGGGATCGTGCCCCGGGGGGGAGAGGGGCTGGCACCGGCATCTCCCCCCTTGGGGTGCCCCATTCCCACCTCCTGCACCCCGAGGGGTGCCCAGAGCAGCCTGGGGAGCACCGGGGCTCCTCGCCCCCCACCCCTGCGGGGCTGTGTCAGGAGCCATCCGACATCAGCTCAGCCGCGGCGATGGCTCCGATCTGCTCCTCTCCTCCTTCCACGCTCTCCCCCGAGGCGAAAGCTGCTGCTGGGGGAGCAGGGAAGGGCTCTGGCAGCATCAGCATCGCTGTGTGTGGGGCTGCAGGGTCCCAGCAGCACCGGGCTCTCCTCACCGGGCCCTCCCATCACTCAGAGACCGGTTGGCAGGGCCTGGATGTCGGCAGGGGCAGAGATTTGGGGCAGCTTTAGGGGTCTCCTTCCTCCTTTATAACTCCTGACTCCGGGATGCTCAGGATGCAGGGAGCAAAGGCAGCAGCTCCCTGTGGAAGGGGCATCAGGACCCCTCTGAGGGGCTGCCCCCCGCCCCCCCCCGGGGACATCCATCCTTCTGCATCCCTCCCTTTGCCGCTGGGTACCACATGGACCCCATCTCCCTCCTTTGTCCCCAAGTATTTGGAGTGGATTTGGGAGCAGGCGGTGAGGAGCACAGCAGGTGCCCCACATCTTGTGGGGCCTTGGGATGCTTCTGGGGCTTCCTGCTGGTCCCCAGGGCACCGCCACCCTCTGCAGCCCTACAGGATGAGGCCAGGACCCCTGAGACCCCCCAAATCCCCTCCCCAGACCTTGGAGATTGCCTGGAGCAGGGGGTTAATGACGCATCCAGACAGAGCCTGACCTTTCCACCTTCCAGCTTCACCTGCAGCTCCCTTTTCCCTGCCATTATCTGCAGGGATGCCTGTGGATTTCATTTCCATATTCATGGTGCTTTAATGACCACGTAATATCTTTATGTTCTGCAATAAATGTGGAATCTTTCTTTTGTGGGGTTCCCCCCCCCCTTCTGCAGATTAGCATCTGCACAGGTTCATTTGTGGCATCTGAGCAGAGAAAGGGGAGGCTGGGCAGGAGGGGGACGGGGTTAATGAAGCCTCAGAGAGCAGCTCCACTGCCAAACGTCCTTCTTACTATTGGAACCAATGAGGGTTGTGAGGGAGCAGCTCTGGGCCACCCTTTGGGGCAGCTCCTGGGGCTTTTGGAGCGACTCAAAGCCATGGAAGCACACACGGGAACACAGCAGCAAGATCCAAAGCATGACCGAAGCTCTGCTGGTGTCACTGTGGGTGCAGAAGGGTCCTGTGCCCCAGCCCAGCCCAATGGGGCCCTCAGAGCCTCTCCACCATGCAGTGTGTGGTCTGTCCATCCCCCAGCAGGCAGCCCTTAGGGTGGAGAGGTGCCCTGGAGCAGGGCAGGGAGATGGAGAACTCATTCCAGCTCCTATCGCTCCATCTCCGTTCCTGGAGCTCATGGGCATCTCTGCCGGCTGCGCCAGCCCCTCGCTGGGACCCTAATTGGGTTTCAGCCCTGCGAGATGGGCTGAGAGCAGAGCAGGGAGGAAGAGGAGGAGGCAGACACAGATTTCCCCCCACACACACCTTGCCCTCCATCACCTCCTTGCCTCTCTGCGTGCCCATGGGATGCCCTTGGGAGCCCTTGTGTGAGGTGTCTCCCATCACATCACGGGGTGGTTGCTGGGGACAGGCAGCTCCCTGGAGCCACGGGCATCCCCAGGGAGCAGAGCTGGGCTGTACCCAGCGGGTGGGTGGTGATGCTGTAGCCCCCCCCCCCCTCTTTCCCCCCAGCTCTGTGTGGCTCCTCGCAGCCTCCCCCTCCTTTTCCCTCGGTCCTTTTGAAGCTGCAGCTGTGAACGAGATGTTTGTGAGGCTGAGGCGCATTGAATAAAGATGGGGCTGCAAAACACCTTCTCCTGGGGCTGCCGGCTGGGAAGGGCAGCGCTGAATTCATTGGGAATGCTGCCAGGCACTGCGGGAGCCTCAGCCTGGGCAGTTGGAGCAACACGTGCTGACACCCCCCAGACATGTGTGACAGCCCGTGTCCACCCCCTGAGCACATGTGTGTGCATGGGGGGGGCAGCCACATGTCCCATCAGGCCACAAGTGCCTGCAGCAACACACGTGAGGGACCCTTGTCCATCCTGCACCCACTCCCACAGCTCCTAGCGGGGGGCTCCTGGGATGTGAGGCTGGATGCAAGATGCGAGGATGGAGCGAGGCAGGGCTGCTCCCTCCCAGTGCCACCACTGCATCCGGCTGTTCCCTCCCAGTGCCACCACTGCATCCCGCTGCTCCCTCCCAGCGCCAACACTGCATCCCGCTGCTCCCTCCCAGCGCCAACACTGCATCCCGCTGCTCCCTCCCAGCGCCACCACTGCATCCCGCTGCTCCCTCCCAGTGCCACCACTGCATCCGGCTGTTCCCTCCCAGTGCCACCACTGCATCCCGCTGCTCCCTCCCAGCGCCACCACTGCATCCCGCTGCTCCCTCCCAGCGCCACCACTGCATCCCGCTGCTCCCTCCCAGCGCCACCACTGCATCCCGCTGCTCCCTCCCAGCGCCACCACTGCATCCCGCTGCTCCCTCCCAGCGCCACCACTGCATCCCGCTGCTCCCTCCCAGCGCCACCACTGCATCCCGCTGCTCCCTCCCAGCGCCACCACTGCATCCCGCTGCTCCCTCCCAGCGCCACCACTGCATCCCGCTGCTCCCTCCCAGCGCCAACACTGCATCCCGCTGCTCCCTCCCAGCGCCAACACTGCATCCCGCTGCTCCCTCCCAGCGCCAACACTGCATCCCGCTGCTCCCTCCCAGCGCCAACACTGCATCCCGCTGCTCCCTCCCAGCGCCAACACTGCATCCCGCTGCTCCCTCCCAGCGCCAACACTGCATCCCGCTGCTCCCTCCCAGCGCCACCACTGCATCCCGCTGCTCCCTCCCAGCGCCAACACTGCATCCCGCTGCTCCCTCCCAGCGCCAACACTGCATCCCGCTGCTCCCTCCCAGCGCCAACACTGCATCCCGCTGCTCCCTCCCAGCGCCAACACTGCATCCCGCTGCTCCCTCCCAGCGCCAACACTGCATCCCGCTGCTCCCTCCCAGCGCCAACACTGCATCCCGCTGCTCCCTCCCAGCGCCAACACTGCATCCCGCTGCTCCCTCCCAGCGCCACCACTGCATCCCGCTGCTCCAGAGGGATGCAGGGCTTCCTCACCCCCTAAGGCTGACAGGCACCAGGATGAATGAGTCCCTCATCAGCGCTGCTTCGTTCAGCTCCCTCCTGGAGTCAGCAGCTCAGGGTACCACGAGGCAGCATCCAAGCTGTGCCCATGGCAGCAGGGCCGGGGGGCTCACAGCACTCTGCCTTCAGTCTATATTTCAAACACAGGACCTTCCCTGGGTGCAGGATTGATCCCACCAACCAAACCCATGGCAAAGTGGCCATGGGGGAGCCTGCAGCACGGGATGCTCAAGAGGCTACCCCATGGTGAGAGACCATGGCGCATCCTGCTTGGTGCAGGAGGGGCTTTGTGCTGCTTTGCTCTTCCCTCGCCTCCAGCTCCAGGCGTTCCCACACCAGCAGAGTGTGCTCGGAGGAAGCAACCATTCCCTGCCTGCTCTCCCGGCGCTGGCCTTGTGGGAATGTCGACATCCCGAGATGGATTTGCCATCCCAGCGCCGTGCTTGGCAGACACGAGGAGCTGCAAAGCCTTCACTTGCCTGTTGGAACTGTCACATCCCAGCTTCCCCCCGTATTCCAGCACCTGGGATGGCTGTTACCTGACCTGCAGGGCTAATCCCCTACGGCTGCACTGGAATTCCCAGTCCCATGGCAACGCCATCAAATCAGCATGTCAAGATGGGATTGAGGGTGAATTTGGGAAGCTAGAGGTTGCTGCAGGAGGGAGGGAAGAGGAAATAGTGTCCATTTGGGATGCTATGCTCCATTTGGGATGCTATGCTCCATTTGGGATGCTGATGCAGGCACGGTTGTTATGGGAGCTGTGAGAGGGGAGGTACCAGCCTCACATCCAGGGTCTCTGCTCCACATGTCGCCTTCCCAACACCTTGTAACAGTTGGAAAGACGGAGTTTGGACTTGGACCAGGCTTCCACGTCAGGGCTGTGGTGTCTGAGGAGGAGAGGAGCAGTAACAAGTGGATTGAGCATCACAGGGGCATTCCCCCCAGGAAGCCCATCCCTGCATTACAACCAGGAGGGAATGACTACCCCTGGAGAGTCATCACCTTGGTCAAGGTTCCTTGGGCACTGGTGCTGGTATCACCATCAGGGACAGAAGCATCTCTTATGCTTGTAGCTGTTGCACTTCATAGGTGTTCCCAGTCAAAATGCTTCCTGTATGATCTGTTTTGACAAGGGCTGTAGGGACAGGACAAGGAGGAATGGCTTTAAGGTCCCTTCCAACCCAAACCAGGCTGGGATTCCATGAGGTTGGTGGCACCTCAACCCCTCCACCCTCTCAAGTGGCCATGCTGGGATGTACAGAACCTGCACCAGGGCTGCACAGACCATACGTGTTCAATGAGCAGCTCACAGGGCTGGAGGGGTAGTGAGGAGCTGGCATGTTCCAAAGGATAGAGCCTGTTGGAAAACCTGAAGCAGCAGGTTATTTGTGAGGAGCAGAGCTCCATCTAGCATCCATGGAAACTGATGCTTCTCCACAGCTCAATTGAGAGCTACTTGAAATGGCCAAAGCTGTTCTTCTATCTGTTCACAGCCTCAACCGACAGCAAACTTAAGTGTTTCTTTACAGCCAAAGCTTGTACACACAGCTCTCACCTCCTCTGCATCGCCAGCATCCTTCGTGCCTCCAGCAGGACGTGTTTGGACACAAACCCCACTTTCCCAAGGCAGGGTTAGTCCTTTCCCTATCCTGCTACAGGGCTTTTTTTCCCTTTCAAAGCTGCTTTTTGAACCCTTTTTGAAGCCTTTACTCATATCTCCAATCCCTTGTGGCTGCACTGTATCCAGTAGATAGGTCTTTGCTGTTTGTCTCCAGGCTGTAAAGCTTTTCCAGGAAGCAGCATTGCTTACCAGGAGGGCAAGGCTGACGTGGTTTAGAGGCAAAGCAACCCTGGTTTTGGCCAAAGCCACTTCATCCTTCTATGCTTTGTTGTCTTTGTCCACAGAGCAGCAGTTTTAAACTGGGGAGCATCACTGGGGAGCATCACAACATCAGTGGCAGGCAGATGGAGAGCTCCAGTCACCGGCATCCCAACCCCTGCATGGGGTTTAAAGGCCTTTGAGAAGCTCAGCATCAACATCAGGCAGCAGAATGGGCATGGGCAGTGGAGCTGAGCTGCTGCTCCCTTCCCCACTGTGCTGGGGTGACCCTGGCTGGGGGCTGGCTACATCCCCTCCTTCCTCACTGACCTTGGGCTCTGCAGGGCTCCTGCTCTCATCTTCTCACTCCTCAATGTGGCTGCAAAACTGCTCAGGGCTTCTTTATCCCTCCCTTCCTCAATCTTATCCCAAAGGTGCTTCCTCCATCGCGGATGGGCTCAGCCTTGGCCAGTGGTGGCTCTGCCTTGGACCCAGCTCTATGGGTTTTATGGGATGCAGGGAAGCTCTGAGCAGCTCCTCACAGAAGCCACCCTTGAACCCATGGGCTGCCTGAGCTGCTTCCCATATCCCATAGGGAAGCTCTCGGAGCGAACAGCAGAGGGCCTGAGAAGCCATGCCCATTCCTGATCCCGAGGCAAAGCCTTCCTGCTTTTTGTGGTGGCAAAAGACCTGGGAGCCAGGCAGGAAACAGCCCTGAAAGGGAACTATTGGAATGGAATAAAGAGCATCCGCAACGTGTTAGTCCTTTGAGAAGGGAATAAAGGGCTGCTGAAGTGCACTGGGGCACAGCTCAAGGGCCACCACCACTTCAGAGGCACTTGAGGACGCGTTGCTTCCCGAGCTCAAAAGCCTGAGTGAAACCGGGTTGCGGATGCTGCTCCTGGGGAAAGGAGCTTGGGAATCCTCCCCAGGCACAGCTCTGTGGTGGCATCACTGCTGCGGGACAGAGCTGCTCAGAGCCCGAGGGGCATCAACTTGAGCTGAGTGAGCATAGAACCAGGGAATGGGTTGGGTTGGAAGGGACCTTAAAGCTCCTCCATGGGCAGGGACCCCTTCCACTGGAGCAGCTTGCTCCAAGCTCCTGTGTCCAACCTGTTTCCTGCAGCCCCTTGGGGCACTGGGAGGGGTGTCACAGGCAGCTCTGCAACAGCACAGCCCCAGCCGCTGGTGCCAGCGCATCCCTGGGGCTCCGGGGCACGACCACGGCGCAGAGGCAGCATCCTGGGGCTCCAACCCCAATTCCCCCCCTTCCCTCCCGCTAACTGGGATCCAGCAGCTTCTGAGCAACGTGGAGGGCCACGGACTGCTTCCTGCAGAGTGCAGCTCGGTGAGCAACTGACTCTGGGATCAACTGACTGCAGTGATCGATGGACTCGGGTGATCGATGGATTCTGGTGATCGATTGACTCTGGTGATCGATTAACACTGGTGATCGATGGATTCTGGTGATCAATTGACTCTGGTGATCAATTGACTGATGATCGATTTGACTCTGGTGATCGACTAACTCTGGTGATTGATTGATTCTGATGATCAATTGACTCTGGTGATTGATTGACTCTGGCGATCAATGGACTGATGATTGATTGACTCTGGTGATTGATTGACTCCAGTGATTAACTCTGGTGATCAACTGACTCTGGTGATCAATTAACTCTGGTGATCGATTGATGATTGATTGACTCTGGTGATCGATTGATTCTTGTGCTCAATTGACTCTGGTGATCGATTGACTCTGGTGATCAATTGATTCTTGTGCTAAATTGACTCTGGTGATAGATTGACTCCAGTGATCAAATGACTCCAGTGATCAATTACCTTTGGTGATCGATTGATTCTGGTGATCAATTGACTCCGGTGATAGATTAACTCCAGTGATTGATTGACTCCGGTGATCAACTGACTGATGATCGATTGACTCTGGTGACCACTTGACTGATGATCGATTGACTCCGGTTATCAACTGACTGATGATTGATTAACTCCGGTGATCAATTGACTAATGATCGATTGACTCCGGTGATCAACTGACTGATGATTGATTAACTCTGGTGATCGATTGACTGATGATCGATTGACTCTGGTGATCAACTGACTGATGATCGATTGACTGATGATCAATTAACTCCGGTGATCGATTGACTGATGATCGATTAACTCTGGTGATCAACTGACTGATGATCGATTAACTCTGGTGATCGATTGACTGATGACTGATTAACTCCGGTGATCAATTGACTAATGATCGATTGACTCTGGTGATCAACTGACTGATGATCGATTGACTGATGATCAATTAACTCCGGTGATCGATTAACTCTGGTGATCGATTGACTGATGATCGATTAACTCCGGTGATCAACTGACTGATGATCGATTAACTCTGGTGATCGATTGACTGATGATCGATTAACTCCGGTGATCAATTGACTGATGATCGATTGACTGATGATCAACTGACTGATGATCGATTAACTCTGGTGATCGATTGACTGATGATCGATTGACTCCGGTTATCAACTGACTGATGATTGATTAACTCCGGTGATCAATTGACTAATGATCAATTGACTCCGGTGATCAATTGACTAATGATCGATTGACTCTGGTGATCAACTGACTGATGATCGATTGACTGATGATCGATTAACTCTGGTGATCGATTGATGATCGATTAACTCCGGTGATCGATTGATGATCGATTAACTCCGGTGATCAACTGACTGATGATCGATTAACTCCGGTGATCAACTGACTGATGATCGATTGACTGATGATCAATTAACTCCGGTGATCGATTAACTCCGGTGATCGATTGATGATCGATTAACTCCGGTTATCAATTGACTCAAGCTCTGGCTGCGGGCACAGCGCCTCCGTGTCCCGGGGCCCCTCCAGGCCCGCCCCTCCCTCCGCGGCCTCCGCTCCCGGCCCCGCCGCCGGCTCCGCTTGGCCCCTGACCCCTGACCCGGCCCCGCACGGCCGCGCCCCCCGGCGCTCCCCCGCCCTCCCGGCGCCGCAGCCAATGAGCGGCGGCCGCCACATCCGGGGCCTGAGCCCCGCTGCCGCTCGCGCTCGGCCATGGCGGAGGTGAGTGAGGAGCCGCCGGTGCGCTCGGGATGGGCCTCGGGCCTCCCCCGGCGGAACCCGGAGCCCCGGCACCCTCCGGTCCCGGTACCCCCGAGCCCCGGCACTCTCCGGTCCCTTCAACCCCGGGCCCCACCACTCCCAGGGCACCGGCACCCCGAGGCCTACAGCCCGGCGCCGCTCGGGCTCAGGGTGCTGCGGCCGCGGGGTGCAGCGGGGCCCACCGGGGCCGGGCGGAGGGCAACGGGCAGGGGCCGGGGCCGAGCCCCGGGAGCAGCCGCGGGGCTGCCCGGGCCAGGCCTGCGGGAGCGGGGCCGGAGGGATGCGGGTGGATCTGCGGGGTTACGGGGACGGAGCAGAGCCCCGAGGCTTTGGCCCGGCGGGGTGGGATGGGAGCCGGAGTCTGAGGGGTGATGGAAGGGGGCTCAGGAGGGTCGGAGGTGAATGATGGGGTCCGAGCAGTTGGAGAGCGCTGCCGGGCAGGGCATAGGAGCAGGAGAGACTTTGGGATTGGTTTGAGTGATGGGAGAGGGAGACCCACCTTGAGAGGGGGATCCCACAGTGGTGGTTGATGGGGGCCTCGTGCCGAAATGCTGCTGCCATGGCTCCACCGCGCGCCGGCTGCTGATGCCGTTCGCTGTCGCATCTTATCACATCCTTGAGATATCCCCATGCTGTTGTAATGGTCGTGGTGGCACATCCGTGCTTCGTTTCCATCGTGAGGTCCTCGTGGTGACCACGATGTGGGAAGAGGACACTGGGAGAGATTGAGACTTCACTATCAGGGTGTTGAAGCACTGTGAGGAGGAAGGTGCCATCTGGTCTCTCATCTGTCTGGGGGGGGTTTGCTCTTTTTAGGGAGATGCAGGAGCTGCTGGTGTCCCACAGATGAGGCTGGAGTATCTGCAGCAGTGAGTGATTGGGATGCAGGTTTTCCTGAGCTCTGTGTCTCTTGTCCCCTGTTTGTTTGCTTGTTCAGGTGCAGGATGAACCCGTTTCCGTCCATTCCACTTCCCTCTGGCTACAGCTGGAGTTTGTAGAGGAGGGACCCATGTCAAGCAGTAGGGGAAAGGCAAAGGAACAAGGAAGGCTTCTCACTGGGTCTGAAATAGGGGTTAGAGTAGCTCAGGGAGCCATGGGAGTTATTGAAGATGTAGCACTGGAAAGGGAAACCTGCACTCTTCTTCCTCGCTTCCTTGTGAGGGTGGTTTCAGCCTGTAGGTGTTGGGCTTGATGGTTCTTATGGATCCCTTCCAACTTGGGCTACTCCGTGACTCTCTGCAAGGTGTTCTCTGGTAGTGCTCTGGAGAAACCCAGTTTGTACTCATGCCTGAGAAGCAGACATTGGCACTGCCCAAAGTGAATGGAATTCACCCCTGCACCCTTCCCTGCTGATCAACCCTGCCACCAGCCAGAAGAGCATCTCCACCTGGACCAGGAGCTCCTGACCTGGAGATCCCCACCAGCACCTTGATGTCTTTCTGCCCTGTGTAATGCTGTTGCGTGTTCTGTTTCCTGTGTGATACCTGGATTTGAAGCATTGGACTGCAGCTCCTCACCTTCAAACACACCCCTGGCATCAGGAGTCAGTGGGATTGGGAATATTCTCTCTGGCATCGTTCATGTTTTGAAGCCAGACCTGCCTTTCTCCCATGCTCCTTTGACTTGTTTCTGTGGGCTTCTGGGTTTGTAAACCGTTGGAAGGCTTATTAAGATCAACACCTCTTTACATTTGGGGGTGGAGTGGGCTATTGGTCACTTATTTCTCCCCTTCTCATCCCAAATCCGGTGGTGCTGGTTATTTCGTGGCAACTCCAGCTCAGAGCAGCTCCCACTTGCTCTTAATGCTGCGTTACTACTTTGGGGAAATAAACTGCCAAGTTGTTACCCTGTCATATTGCCTGTCACTCTTCATTCCAGCACCTGATTGTTAATGTAAGATCTCATCATTCCTGAAGGATTCTTGACATCCTTTCAAGCTGGCCCAGCCACTGGGACAGATTCAGGCTTTGCTTTCAGAGTCCTTTACGTGCAGCTCCTTATCGATCCCTGTGTGAAGGAGGTGCAATCCATAGATACAAAGATGAGGGTTTCAGCAAAGATCACTGAGGACTGGAGTGTGAGCTTCCCCTTATCCTGCTCATCAAACCAGGGATGCTTGCATGGAAGGCTTTACCCAAGAGGGTTCTGTACTTGGTTGTGGTCCAGCAGAGCCCAGAAAAGCGGCGCTGATACTTCCTTGAGTTCCGAAGCTGTTGCCTGATATGACCATGCTCCAAATGGAGCCTGTCTGATTCCTTTCCATCTTCTTCTCCTTTCATGATCCCATAAACTCCTTCCTTTTCTTTTGGTGACCACCTCTGGGCTCTGCCTGCAGCTACAGTGGTCTCCAGTGGGGTTCTCATGCCTGGGGACAGTGATCTGCAGCGTTGAACCAGAGGCATCCTCTTTTCCCTGGTCCTAGTAGAGGAGGGAGCAGGAATTCCACCGCTGCTTCACACATCCTTCTCCTTCCTCCTTCTTGAGCCTTCTTTCTATGGCAATCTCTTTCCAGGCCAGCCATCATCTCAGTGATAATTAGACCTAAAAACCAGCTGCCTCTGTGTTGCTATGGAATTTGCAGTTGTATGTGTTGGTACCTGAAGGCTCCAACTCCAGACCCAAAATCTGGGGTGGCTTTTCTGGTGTACACTTTGCTTTATTGTTAGAGGATGCATTTTGATGTGAGGCTGGGCTGTGCTTTCAGTTGTAAGAGCCTCGTGCTGCAGCACTGTGGATGTCCTGGCTCCCACTGAGGAGCACCAGTGCACGGCTGAGGTTGTTAATGGCTGAGCATCGTAAACCAGTGTCAGTGGTGACTGAGGGACTGTGATTTTCTTCTGCAGTCGGATGCTCTCAGTCACCCAAAGGCCCTGGTTAGTCCCCTGCTTGCTCCCCACCTAAGCTGAGCTTGATGAACAGCATTTCCCTGCACAGCAGCCCAGGCAGCAGCAGATGTCCTGGGTTCTTTGCCAGGCCTCAGCCCATTCTGCTGCCTGAACTTCCGAGTGAGCACTGAATGCCAGAGGGCAGGTGCCTGTTCTCAGTGTCTACCTGTCTCACCTTTTCCCACCTCACCTGGGCCATTCCCAGTCCTACCAGGCTCCTTTGCTGCCTGCTCAGCACTAAATCTCTTTACTCACCCCTTGGAGCCTTCTGGATGTGGTGAGGAGTTAGGCAGAAGCCATTGAGTTGTGGCTGTCTCCGATTGCCTCCAATGGGGCAGCTCCTAAAAATGCTGCCTTAGACAAGCATGATGTGTGCATTTAGAATAAGGGTCCAAGTAATTCTGTGAGGGAAGATGTAAGACAGAAAGATCTGAGGTCTTAAATTGGTGAGAGGAGAAATAGTTAATGGAGTGCTGAAGATAAAGTGGAAACAGCTCCATACACAGAGAGCCAGGCGAAGGTGATGGAGCTGGGGGATACACTTGAGCTCTCTTTGCACAGTCTCTCGTGCTGCCCATGTGGGTTCTGTTAACTTTGGCTTTGGGATGGCATGAGTTGCATTGCCTGGCGGGGTCACCTTCGAGGAGGAGATGTCTCAGGTGTGGTTTTCTCTTCTCTTCAAGGCCTCGGTTGGGCGGCAGAGCCCCCGGGTGGTGCCGTACCCAGCACGCAGCCTATGTCCTGCAGAGCCCGCCCTTCAGACTGCAGCAGGTACCCGTGGTTTAAGTCTGTGTCTGTCTGTTGGCCCCGTTTCCAGAGGAGGCAGAGCTCCTGTGCTCAGCTTGTCTGTTCCCTTCTCCTTCTGCCATCTTCCAAACCTGTCAGTGGACTTCCATGCCATTTGACAGGGAAGTATTAGAGATGCCAGAGCTCTAAGTGCCCATTTGCCCATTCTTTCTATAAGGGGTAGTTATCCTCAAACCACCTCAGGTGAAGGAAAGGCTTCCCCAGCCATTCACGTGTTGTGACACCAGGGAATCCAGTTGGGACAGACACACTAATACCCAGAAAACCCTCAGCTTTCGGTCACTTGTGGACTTGAATGTGCAGAGAAGCCAGAGTTGGTGTTCCCAGCCCATTTCTACCTCATCTCCTCCTCTCCCTTCTCATGGCTGCACACACATAAGAAGGGATCATCCCAAGCTTTGTTGCAGCTGCAGATTTGGTCCAGGGTGGTGCTAGTGTCCAACTTCTTTTAATCCCTGCAGTTGTGTCCATGGGCTCAGCTGATCATCGACTGAACTTAGCAGAGATCCTTTCACAGAACTATGGTGTACGGGAAGAAAGGGAGGAGGAAGATGATACTCAGGAGAAGCAGAAATCTTTAGAAGAGCTGGAGAAGAGCTTCAGTGCCCCTCAGGTAAAGGCAGCGAGGGAAGGGAAGAGGGGGTTGGGTTTGCTTTGGATTTGCTTCGCTTCCTCTGTATAAACACAACTGTGCTGTCTGGCATCTCTTCACCAGCGTGGAATCTAGTATAAAAAGTAAAGATAATGATTTAATAGTGTGTAATAAATGCAAAGTAATTAAATGTAACATAGAGATATAAAAAGAAATATGCTTTTTAATGCCCTTGGCTGGGCTGAAAGCTACTGGCTTCTCCCCACCCCTGAGAAGAGCAGGTTATGGTGGGTCCTGTTAGACCTCAGTGCCTCCTTCCTTACACAGCATGACCCGAGGCAGATCAGAGCCCCCAGAAGAGCAGAGGTGCCTTGACTGCCTCTGCATATCTCTGTGTTCACTGCAGCTGGTGTTGTGCTCGGTGATTGTTCCCTTCCTGATGAAGCTTTGTCCTCCTCTCGCTCAGAGCAGTGAAATGCCATTTGAGGAGCTGCTTGCACTTTATGGCTATGAGGCATCTGATCCCATCTCGGAGCAGGACAGCGAGAGCAATGATATTACTCCAAATCTCCCAGATATGACTCTGGATAAGGTAAGAGCAGCTCTCTGCTTGGTGTGTGCTCTTAGTGCTGTTGGTTACTGGGCTGTCTGGAGCTTGAGGCATCCAGGAGCTCTTTTCAGCTGGGGTTCAACTGATGCCAAGGGAAGGGGCCTGCCTAGGTCTGGTGTCCCAGTGAGGAATGCCAGCAGCAGCAATGTGAACATAAAGAGTTTAGAGGAGAGAGCTGTTTAAAAAGACCACTGTAAAAACTCTTTATGGAAGCTGGGTTACAAGTCTGGGCACACAGGTGTGGCTCTGGAGAATCAGGGAGGGTTTGCACCTTGCCAGGTGAAGATGTGGCTCCTCTTCTTCTAGCTACAGTCTATGGAAAGCTCTTTTTCTCCTTCCAGCAACTATCTGCTATGAGGGGAGCTCTACAGAAAGGACCACTTGCTTGTCCTCTCTCTGGCTTCCGTGGGAAGCCACTCTTGACACTTGTCAAGGAGCTTCTAAGGAAAATAATCTGGGGGTGGTGGGGAGAGTGAGGGAGAATCTGTCTTTGGGGTTTGAATTGGCCAGGAATGCTTTACTCTAGGCCTCATACCCCACCCCACCCCTCCTCTATTTTCTTCATTTAAACATATTTTTCACTTTCTTGTTGTTGTTAAAAGGAACAAATAGCGAAGGATTTGCTTTCAGGGGAAGAAGAGGAGGAGACACAGTCTTCAGCTGACGACCTGACGCCATCCGTCACATCGCATGATGCATCGGACCTATTCCCAAACCAGCCTGGCTGTATGTGTCCCTAAGTAATTGGGGTTTCTTACTTAGATGTCATGTGCAGGGTAAAGCAAGAAGGGGTTTCTTTCTTTTATCACTCGGTTTCTTGACATCACTTTCCTTCTGGGGGCTGCAGATAACCAAACCTGAGTGCCAGTGGTGCTAAGGAGTGTTGGTGAAGATGTGATAGAGTGGAGATGAGGGATAATTGCCTTTGGGTGTAACTCATACCATTGAGAAAGTGAGAACTGCTTTGCTGCCTGCTGTGGTTGCAGTCTGAGAGATCAGCCCTTGATCTGACATCTCTAGAAGTGAATAAATGCAGTAGTGTGAGTGCTGTGATACACAGTGGCAGTTCCTACATATGGGAAACCGAAGTGCAGAGAGGGAGACTCAGCACAAAGTGGTCTTATCCCGTCTGCTACCCTGCAGAATGAAGGAGCCTGAGCCCCCCAGGTTGGTCAGCAGCACCCATGTAGCAAGGGGGCATATCCTTGTATTTAATCAGGGTAAGTTGTCACTGTGGATCCTGATGAAAGCAACTTTAGGACAGGAAATGAAGGGAAGGAGAGGGAACATAGAGCAGTGTGGGGGGGAAATAACTATAGGTGTTTTCCTTTCCCACAAAGCAAACAACTTCCTTGCTGATGAAGACAAAGAGCCCTGTTCATCTCCATGTGCTTCCTCCATGGCTGAGGATTCGGAGGAGGATTCCATCCCATCCAATGAGTGTAAGAAGGTAAATGATTGGGGCATGTTGGGAAGGGGAGCCAATGCAGTGTGCCTGAGCCTGAGGAAAGCGTGATACCAAAACCAAGGAATTCTATCTCTTTTCTTTTTCCTTAGCACCTTGTATTCTGTGGGAGGTGGCAGCAGATGTGGGTTACAAGAGGTACTTTAAATCCAATCTTGAAACCTGCATCTGAAGTTATCTTCTGCTTCAGCTGTGGCAAATGCTGCTGTGCCTTGGCAAATGAAAACTGCAGCCTGTAGCCCTATAAAGGTGAAAAGCTGTGCAATATTCCCAGCAGGATTTACAGAGGGGGCAGCACCATAGGAAAGAGAGGAGCAGACTTCCAAATACATCCTAGTTGTGAAGGTTGCAGGAGAGCTTCTGCATGACTTTGTCTCCAGCTGAGCTGCTTGCCATATATCTTCACCGTTAAAACTATGTAAATGCCTCCAGTCCCCACAGTACCATCTTGTTGGTAGTAAATCTTCTTAGTTAGCCTATAAAATACTCAGGGTTCCCTAGAACAGTGACAGGGGGGACTACCAATACATAAATCAGCCTCATAGTGTTCCAGCCCCTAAATCATGAAGTGCTCCTCTGTGCCTGCGTGGAGCTGTTTCTATTTCCATTTACCAGCATCTCTGGTGATGTTTCAGGAGATCATGGTTGGACCTCAGTACCAAGCCACTGTTCCCATCCTCCACTTGAACAGGCATGGGGAAAAAGGTAAGCACCTGCTTTCTGTGCCCTGTTTGGATGGAGGGCTGCTGTATTTGGGGGGCCTTCATTTGGAGGTTGTGTCTGATAACCAGGGTGATACCAGAAGCAGCTTGTGGGGTTTCTGAATGAAGTAGCTGACAGAAAGCTCCGTCTGCAGAAATCCCTTGTTTCCTCTTTGGGTCTTTTATCCTTGCAGACTCTGAGCAGATAAGTTCAAGGGGATAAAAGTGATCTGTTTTGCAGGGCCTGTTTCACATTTACCTGTGCAGCTCTCAGAAGGTTTCTGTGTAACTCTTATCAGTGCTCTCAGCCTTCTGTATTAAGAGCACAGATTTAGTGTGTGTTTTCCATGTTTGCATCAGTGTGAAATGAAAGTAAACTGATAGCAGATCTCAGTGGGGGGCCTTCTGTGCTCTGTCAAGTGCCTCTGACCTGATTTTAGTGATTTTACAGGGCAGAAGGGTTGGTTCCTTTGCCTGTGGAAACCAGTTCAGTCCAGGAAGTGCTGATGTCTTCATTTGAATAGAAAAATCTCAGCATTTCTGATGATTTCCTATTGCAGAGTCTTTCTTCTTGCTTCCTCTATGCTGTTACTTTACTTCAGCATCTCTCTGCATTCTTGTGTGCTGTGTTCTCATGTAGAAAGAGCTTTGAAAGCTGAAAGGGGCAAGAATTACTTGATGGTCATGTGTGCTCCTGTGGGTGAAGCAGCTCCTGGAGGAATGTTAGAAGCTGCTGGGGGGACACTCAGCTTTCCAGCTGCTTAGTTCTGTGTCTAGGACAGGGAGAAGGGCTTGAGCCTAAGCCAGGGTTGTAGCTCAAAGCTGCCTTCAGCTCCCACTCCTCTTGTTTACTGTGTGCAGGAAAAGACACCTTAGAACTTAGGGGTTTCTAATAATGAATCAAAGCAACAAGCTTTGAGAACATGGTAACAAAATCCTTATCAGCCAACTCTTCTGAAGAAGTGGAAGCAAGCTGAGCCTGTGCCAGGGCTTGATAAGAGGTATAGGGAGCATTAAGCATCTCCACCTCCAGTATTCCCAGCGATGGTTGCCATCCCTAGTGCCAGGTTGTGGGACCAAGCCCAGGTTTCCTCCCTCCTTGTCTCTCTCCTGTGCAGACCATTCCTGAAAAGCAGTGGAATTCTCTGTTTGATTATCTTATTTCAGTGCTTTTTCTGTTAGCCTATGAGAATGAAGATCAGCTGCTTTGGGACCCAAACATCCTCCCCGAGAGAGAGGTGGAGGAGTTCCTGTACCGCGCGGTGAAGCGGCAGTGGGACGAGCTGTCCAGCAGCAGCCTGCCAGAAGGAGAGATGGTGAAGGACAACGAGCAGGTAAGTGTGGGGCTTCCTGCAGGGATCCTTTGTTCCTGCTTCATAGAACCATGGAATTCCAGAGTGGGTTGGGTTGGAAGGAGCCTTAAAGCCCCTTGCCATGGGCAGGGATACCTCCAACTAGAGCAGCTTGCTCCAAGCCCCTGTGTCCAACCTGGCCTTGAACACTGCCAGGGATGGGGCAGCCACAGCTTCTCTGGGCACCCTGTGCCACAGGCCTGTCTGCCTCAGTGCTGTACCCTCAACGCAGTCACAGTTGCTTGTGGCATGCATGTAACAGGCTGGGTACTGTTCTAACTGTACTCTCCCAGTCTCCCAAACACAGAGCTTGTAGCAGGGTCACCTTTTTGGCTCTGTCCTCTAGAACAGCATCTGATTCTTCTGTGAAGCCAGCAGAAGATCAAACATTTGGCTAAGAAACGAGAGCAGTTGTGTTTCCTCCATGTAGCCAGGTTAGATTCTCACCCTAAGTCTGCAGGAGGGCAATGGCACCCCAGAGGCCTGCAGAGCTGCAGACTTAGGGTTTGTGATCCGGTGCCTCCAAAAGCAGAAGCATCTCCTCTGATGGTCACAGTGGGGTTAGTGGCAAAGTGGCTCCTGGGAAAAAGAGGTGACAAAGGTGAGGCTTGAGCAGGTTGGTTTGGGGTGTGTGGCTCAGTTACACGCTGGGAGTCTTTGCCTTCTCTTTTTAGGCTTTGTACGAGCTGGTTAAATGCAACTTCAATGCAGAAGAGGCACTGCGGAGGCTACGGTTCAACGTGAAGGTCATCAGAGGTGAGAACCCCCTTGCTTGGGGTCTGCCCCAGACCTTGAGGCATGTGTAGAGTCTGGAAAGAGCTCCATCTCCTCCACTTCCACTTTCTCTCTGCTCTAGATGAGCTTTGTGCCTGGAGCGAGGAAGAATGTAGGAATTTTGAGCATGGCTTCAGGGTCCATGGGAAAAACTTCCACCTTATCCAGGCAAACAAGGTAAGGGCATTCCCCACCGCATCCCACTAAGACGGAGGAAAGGAGGCACGTGCCTTGGCACCAGAGGTATGTAGTGAGCCTCAGCTAATGCAGGAAGTTCAGGACTGCTGAGTTCCCATCCCAGGCTTTGTGTTGACTCATGCTATAGCAGGTGATGGGCTGTTCACTGCCCTGCTCTGCCTTATTTTCCAGGTGGGAGAAGTCACAAACACCACTGACCTGCATGAGTGATGTCAGTTAATTACTGATTAGCCCTTTCTGGAGTCTCAAAAGTTCTTTCCAAACTCTCAGCCCTTGCAGTGCTTCTGTGAATGAGTGAGTTGAGCATGTGGATGTTTTGTAAAGTCCCCTGGGGTCCTCTAGAACCAAAGATGCTGTTGTAGGGAAGAGCTGGGCCCCAGGACATACGCTGCTGTGCTGGGAGTTGGCAGAACCAGAGAGTCCAGTTCTACTGCTGATTAATTGTGGGCATGTTGATGCTGGCCAGTGAAAATGGATGCAGGTTTGCTCTCTTGATGGTAAACGTGCTGCTGGAAGCGCAGGGATGTCCTGCACCAACACTGGGCTCTGCAAGAACAACTGTGCACTGTGGGGAGCCCTTTCTTGGGCCGATTACCACCTTGGAAAGCTCACTTTGTGCTGCTGTTGGGGCAGCTTAGATGTGTCCGTAGTGCTAGAAATGACTGGAATTTTTCTATGCTGCTTAAATGGGAAGCTGCTCCTTGCTCCACACCTGGAGGTTTCACTGGGATCTCTTTCCCCTCAGGTCCGTACCCGGTCAGTGGGCGAGTGCGTGGAATATTACTACATGTGGAAGAAGTCGGAGCGTTACGACTACTTCACTCAGCAGACACGTTTAGGAAGGAAGAAGTACGTCCTCCACCCTGGAGCCACGTGCGTGGAATATTCTCACCCTAAACTTAGTAACTCTAAGCTCCCAGTGAAGATTCCTGCTGCAGAGCACCAACGCTTGCTCCTCTAGAAGGTTGCTGGGGTGGGAGTGGGGAGGGATGCGCTGGATGCTCCCACAACCTGATCCCTGCAAGCGTGGGGAGGGGAGAGGAAGCAATGAGTCGCTTGGTTGGGCACTTTGGGTGTCAGAAACCACTTTTCATTCAAGGCAAAGGCAAACAGAAGCACGCAAGTGAA
Organism: Pezoporus wallicus; assembly: GCF_028554395.1. Classification (NCBI taxonomy): domain Eukaryota; kingdom Metazoa; phylum Chordata; class Aves; order Psittaciformes; family Psittacidae; genus Pezoporus; species Pezoporus wallicus. The sequence goes on along the minus strand of NW_026635346.1, from coordinate 50,502 downwards.
GGGCAAGGGCAGGGATTCAGGGCTGAGCTCGGTGACTCAGTTCAGGGAGGTTTAGGGAAGGGAGCTTTTGAAGTTCAAAGTTACCATTTCTGGTGGTTTGGAACCTGAATTCGTTCCTTTCCCTGCTGCCACCCTTCGAGGCAAATTCCTCACTTGGAAATGCATGCAGGTAGGGCAGGCGCTGCACAGAGAGGTGGAAACCGAAACGTTTTAAAGGTCAAACTGAAGTATTTCAGTTGAATGCATTAAATCCATAGATGAAGTCTTAGATAATCACTTTTTATTGTGATGCAAGAAAGGAAAATAGCTGAAATCCCAAATCCCTCCAGGATGGGAAGATATTTTCCCATCACTTCCCTTTGCTGGCATGCCAGCATTGCCACAAGCCACCCAAGGGGAGGAGGTGTTCCCTTTAAGGAAGGCCTGTGGCTATCTGTTTCCCTTTGGAAGGGGCTGAGGCTCAGAGCTCTGGTTGGGAAAGCTGCGGAGCCCCTTCAGGTTTCTCCCAGGCTGATCTTGGCCACCCTGAGCTACCTTCAGTCACCTCAGTGCTGTTTAAACTGGGCTCTGCCCACCAAGGAGGGATGGACATTGGTTCCAGTGAGGTCTCTACAGTCCTGTTGCTTTCTTTGTGGCTGGGTTGTGATCCCAGCCCTGTTTTCCCTGCCTGCATCCTCACTGGCAGGGGTGGCAGTGCTGACTGTCTGTCTCCACAGGGATTACACCGACAATGACTTGGATGGGGGTGAAGTTGAAAACTCCACTCGTCCTCGGAGCTCCCCTCCCATTCCCTCTGGAACTGGCTGCCTGGATTCCCACTTCAGTCAAGACCAGATAGCAATAGAGAGCACAGGTAATGTCCTTTGTGTTCTCTCTGCCATGGGGATAACTCATCTCCCTCACTCAGGGGGTCTGGGCTGCGTTTGCCTTTCTCCCATTGCCATTATCGAGCTGTTGCTCTTTTCCCCCTACCTTGCCAATGGGTTCACTTTGCCCTGTGCCAAAGAGCAGAGCTTGGTGTGAGCAGAGAAGACTTTGGCTCTGCCTTGACCAGTAGTGACTGAAAACTGCTCCAGAGGCTGATTTATGGCACCAGGAGTTGGGCTGTACCTGATACTGCTCCCAGAGGGATCTGGCTGTGAGCAGACACACAGGGAGTCCCAGATGGGTTCCTTCCCTCATTGTCACACTGCAGATGAGGCCTTTGTGTAGGCATCTCGCAGGGGCTGCCAGCACGAGGGGGGAGAGACTTTGGATTAGCTTTATCTTGGAGTGTCTCTGAGATTCCCTTTAATTTCCATAGAAACACTGCTGGCCTCCCATCTGCTGGCTGCATCTTGCCCTCCTTGGGCCCTCGGTCGCTGTAATAAACCTTTGTGCCAGCAAACTGGTTGGGATTTAGGCAGGATCGAAGTGGAAGCTTGGACTCACTGCAGCTTTCTGTCCCTTGTCCCTCCCCCTTTCTCCCTCCCTGTCTCTCTTGTCTGCCTCTCCCCTCCCCATGGGATGCACAGAGCCCCTGAGCGTGGAGAGCACTGCCTGCAGCCTGGGCAGCATGAGCGAGTCGGGGCAGGGCTACGAGTGCAGCACTCCTTCGGAGACCAACTGCTCCTTCGACCCCCAGGAAGAGCCATCCTCAGGCACCCCCTCGGCTCCCTGCCCTCGCCACCCCACCGCCAGCACCGAGCCGCGGCTCTTCCCTCTGCCCCCGGCGGCCCCGGCACAGGCGGAGAAGCAGGAGCCCTTGCAGAGCTCTGGTGGGACGCTAAGCATGGACTTCCCTCTCCCTGCAGACATTAAGGAGGCTTTGCCTTTAATCGCTGGCCCTGTGGATTTGGACAGAGAGCCAGAGGTGGCCCCTGCGCAAGTGTCCTTATCGGTCACAGAGTTTGGCCTCATCGGCATCGGAGATGTAAATAGTTTCCTGAGTGCTCACCAGGCTTGTCCAGCTCCTGTGGCTCGGTCGGAGCCTTTGTCACAGTGAAAGGCTCCGCTCATGGACTTGTCCCAGACCCAGCAAGGACTTTGAGCTGACTTGACTGAAATCCGGGAGCTTCCGCTGCTCCCCAGGGACAGTTTGGAGCTGTTGGTCAGAACCCGCCTTTCCATCCTCCTTGATCCAAGTGAAACCAAACACCTTTCTGCTCCAGTGTGTTCTGACACCAGCCCGCAAAGCTGGTGGCTGGCTGTGGTGATGGGGGGGGAGCTCGCTCACCCCCTCTTGCCTTGACCCTGTGTCACCCCAGGTAATGCCAGGCTCAGAGAGTCCCTGCCTTGGGACAGGAGAAGTGGCCTTGGCCCCAGAGATGCTTTGAGAGCAGGGATGTGTCACCGGTGCCATGGGGACCCGGGGCGCAGGATGCAGTCTGCAGGTCCAAGAGCTTAGGACATGCCCAGGAAGCACGTTCCAAGGGACAGGCATGGCCATGCCAGAGGAGGAGGATGGAGGAGCCTTTGCCCTTCACCCACAGGTAGCGTGTTGCCGTGGAATCATCCTGCCCATTCCCGTTGTGGGTCCTGGCACCCTGATGGTGATCTCTGCCCGCTGCTGTGTGTTCCTGCGGGTGGGATGCAGCTGGAGGCCGGCCTCAGGTCCTGGCGAAGGGATCCTGTGTGTGCTTAAGTCCTTCTCGCCTTCCCTTGCAGGGAATTGTCCTGGGAGGAAAGGGAGTTTCTAGACACCCCCCCCCAGAGCTGTGCCGCTTCGGTGCCCGGCAGTGAAGGACTTGATCCTTGTGAGCCCTGCAGTGCAGGAGGGGAAAATGCAGATGGAAAGGTCTGGAACTTCCCAGCTCGTGCAGCCATCCCAGCTGTGGGAGGAGGAAGATGAGGAGGGCACCAAGTGTGGTGCCAGCATGGAATCCTGGGCAGGAGAGAGCATCCCTGCCCCTTCCTGCAGCACAGGGAAAGCTGTGTTCCAAGAGGAAAGTCTGTCTTTACTGCCATTAGCAGTGCCCAGGGAGGTGACAACAGGGCTGTGCTGGAGGCCGGAGCCGCTTCGCTTCCCGGGTGTGTTCCAGGGCTTGGGTTTGGCACTGGCTTCAATGCACGTGTTCTCCTTCCCTTTTTATCCATGCGGGAATGCTGTCCGGCTGGCGCAGACCTTCCCTCCTCCATTTGTTTTCCACATTTGGGAAGGGGTTGAGGTTTTCTGCTCGCTTTGATTGAGCCCTTTGAGCTGCCATCAGTGGGTCTGGACGGTGACTAAACCCATTAACCCGCATCCTGTTGTCGCCAGCCCTGGGAGGTGGTGCTCAGCCCCGCGGGAGGGGGGGGATGACAGGATCATACCTTGTGGCTCCTCTTCCAAGCCCCAGGCTGGTTTCATGGGCAGGGCTTTGCTGTGAGGGGTGCTGAGCTCCATCCATCACCATGTGATAACTGGGCTCAAGGGGAAGGCAAACACATGGAACCAGAGTGGAACCACCCGGCTCCGAGTCCTCTTTCCTGGCTGGAGAGGAAGCTCCTTGGAGGGAAGAGAAGCAGAGGGGAGGGCCAGACCTCAGCCTCTCCTCTCTGCCAGCCACAAACAGGCTTAGTTTTCCCCAATCCCTTCTTTCTTTGGTTCATTTCAAGCCCTCCCGAGGCAGGGATCCCTTATTTATGTTCTCCAGTGCTGTTTACAGTCGCATGGGCTCCTTCACCACCGGGGTCCTGCTTTTCCCACCCATCTTCCAAAGGAGAGGAGGGCAGGAAAGGGCTGGGCCAGGGGGGAGGAAGCAGGGGTTTGGTGGGGTTTTCTTTCTCCTTTACAAAGCACATTCACTTTGAGCCACTCCCGCTGCTGGACTCGTTCCCCCCCCAACCCCTACACTGTGAAGTGAAACTGCCTTGAAGCCCCCCTCGCCGCTATTTATTTAATTAAACCCCTCATTTGAAAGTGAGCAGGAGCCTCTTGTGCTGTCGGAGCCGGAGAGAAGCAAAGAAGAGGGTCCTCACCTCGGCCTCATCCTGCCCTGGGGCTGTTGGCCGTTCAGCGTGGAGGCTTTGATGCTCTTACAGGTGCTCTGGTTCCTTTGGAGAGCCTGTGGTTGTGGTAGGAGGAGAAGGGACCCATCCCTCCATCCATCCCTCATTGGCTTCAGCCAGAAACTACATCCAGCGTTCCTGCTGCTGCTCCCTTGTGTGTTGCTCCCCACAAAGCCCCTCTGTTTTGTCCCAAACTCCCTAAGTTTCCTTCTCCAGCTCTTGCCCAGGGCTTTGGGGGTGATGGCAGCTTCCCATCTCCATCCTCAGCTGGAAAACCAGCAGGAAAAGGGCTTGGGGAGCTCTCCTGGTGCCATGTTTCCCCAGGATCGGCCCTGGATGCAATGGGGAGCTCTAGGTCTTAGGGGGTCCCTGTCCTTTGTCTCATCGCATCCTCTAAAGGCCCTTCTGGCTCTGGAAGGTGCAGGACCAGCGGGACCAAACCCCCCACCATCACCACTGCATCCTGCGGGGACGCTGCGGGAGCGGCGCTTCGACGGCAGAGGGGGCACCGGGACCGGGACCGGCTCCTTCCCGGGGCACCGGACATCGGATCCCGCTGCAGTTGCAGCCCCTTGGAGCGGAGCATCAGCATTCCCCAGGATGGGGCCCTGGTGCTGGAATGAGTGCAGGACCCTACGGGAAGCACAGGAGGAGTTGATGGTTACCTAATGGATAGGGGCCAAGTGCCAGGCACCCCCCCACCCTCCCCCGCGGCCCTGCACTGCTCAGCCCCCTGCCCAGCCCCACACAACTGAGCTGGGATTGTGGGGCCGGGCTCAGAGCAGCTCAGAGCCGGGGCTGGGCTCTTCCGGGGTGTCTCCAGCAGCCACAGCACGCTATAGGGCAAAGTCCTGCCCATGGGGCTGCTCCGTGAGGCCATTCCATGGGCACGGGAGCTGCTGCCTTATTTTGCCCCTCTCTGCCCTGCTGCAGCAAGGGGCCTGCAGCATGGGGTTGTGTGACCCCACCAGGCTGCATCCTGTCCTCGCTGAGCCCCCCACCTCCACATCTGAGCCCCTAAAACTGAGTGGGAGGCTCAGCACAGCCCAAGGCCTGCTGGGGGCTGCGATGGGGCTGAGCTCAGTGTGGGGAGAGGCTGCGTTAAACCCTGCATCCTCCCCACCCAGGGCATAGCTTGGGCACCCCACAGTGCCACCAGCCCCCCCTGCCTCTAGCATCCCCGCAGTATTCCCCCCGGCATCTTCTCCAGTATCCCCCTCTGCATCCTCTGAGCACCCTCCCAGCATCCCCTCCTGTATCTCCTCCAGCATCCCTCCCTGCATCCCCTCGAGCATCCCCCCCTGCATCCCCTCGAGCATCCCCTCTAGCATCCCCCCTGCATCCCCTCGAGCATCCCCTCCTGCATCCTCCCCTGCATTCCCCCCAGCATCCCGCTTCTTTCCTGTCCCGGAGCTCTTCCCCTCCCACCCCTAGGACCCGGGGCCCACAGGTAGCACGTGTGGGGCAAACCGGGCCCCAGCAGCAGCACCGGGGCCCCGCAGCACCCGCGGCCAGGAGGGAAGTTGCATCGGGGCACATGGGGTTGGAGCAGAGCAGAGAGACCCCAGCAAGCAGCTCTTGGCCCTCTCCTTAAATCCCAGAGCACCCCAGAGCGTTTCCAGCTCCGCTGCTTCCCCCCATAGCCCGCCCCACACCCCCCAGCCCAGCCCCACGGCTCCAGTTGGGTGCTTTCCCTGTTATTTGTTTCCTTCCGTTCCTGATTGAGACTCGGGCCTGGAGCAAAAGAGCCGGGTTCCGGCTGTCCCCGGTCCCACCGGGAGCTCACATGGGGACCCGTGTTTGACCCTTTGCTCCCATCCCTGCTCTGCCACATCCCAGCAGCGGGCTCCGGCACCGCCTGAGCCTTGGGGAAGCGATGTCCCACATCCCAGAGGTCGGATCCTGCCTTAAAACAGGAGCTCCTCCAGACGGAACAACCGGGCCTGTGCCAGCCCCGCAATCCGCACCCCCCCACCCCGGCCCCGCCTTCTTCCACTCTCGGCTTTTCCTTTTTTCCCCCTTTTTTCCCCCATTTTCCCTCGGGAAAGGAGCCCGGGGCTGGAGGAACCCGCAAGCGGCCTCACCCCCTCCCTCCCGTCCCCTTTCCTCGGGGGCAACCGGAGCTACCGGGGGGGGGGGTTCCCCACCGCCCCACACCTGCCCCGGCCCCTCCGCAGCCCGCGGGCGGGGGCACCGAGCGGGGCTGCCGGTGCCGCCCCGTCCCGCCCCAGCCGCGCTCCGCCCCGTCCCGTCCCGTCCGCCCGGACTTTACCTCCCGGCCGGGCCCGGCTCCGTTCCGGGCCATGTGAGGAGCGGGGCCGGGCCGCAGGGCCGCCACCGGCAGCGCCATGGAGCGCAGGAAAGTGTTCGTGGTGCTCGACGTGCTCTGCCTGGCGGTCGGTGAGGGCTCGGGACCGGCGGATCCCGGACACCCCCCCCCCCCCCCTTCTCCTCCTCCTCTCCCCCGTCCTTTCCCCGATCCCCCCCCCCCCTCTCCGGTGGGGCTGTACCGGGGGGGGGGGGGGGGGGGGGGTCTGAGTGCCCCCGGTGCCGGGGCTGCACCTGAGCGGCCCCACCGGCGCCGTTTCCCTTCCGCGGCGGGCACCGGGCCCTACCCCGGGGCTGCGGGGCCCCGTCGGGGATCCCAGCGCTTGGAGCGGAGGGAAGGGGGGGGTGTTGGGGTTGGTGTCAAGCGTCGAACCGGGGGGTGGAAGCGGCGACCGAAGGGGTCCTGCGACGTTGGCCGGGCTGGGGCCGTTCCCGTTTGCCGCTGCCCCGGGGGGGGCGTTTCCAAACGCCCGTTTCTAAACCGGGGAAGCTGCGAATGGAACCGGGCTAAAAATAAAGGCCCAGGTCGTAATTCCGGCCTCAAGGAGCGGGGCGGGGGGGGGGGGGGGGGGGTGTCTCCTGGGTTTGTTTGGGTCCCGTTTCCCTGCTCTTGTTTTTCGGGAAGCGATTTTGGAGCATGGGATTGTGCAGGGAGGGATACGGGGTCTGATCCGAGCCACGGGGGATGCTTGAGGTGGATGAGGAGGAGGTTGCGAGAGGGGGACCAATACACATACACACATACACGTATACATACATACACATGCATACATGCATACACCCATATACACATACATACATGCACCCATATACGCATACACATACAGACATACACACATATACACATACACACATACATACACATACATCATACATACACACACACACATACACACATACATACACATACATCGTACATACACACATACACACATGCATACACATACATAATACATGCATACATACATACACCCATACATGCATGTACATACATACATGCACACATATACACATACACACGTACACATATATCATACATACACACACATACATACATGCACACACATACATACACGTACATCATACATACATACACACACATACATACACATACATCATACATACACACACATACGCACACACATACATACATACACATACATACATACACACATACATACACACATACATACACACATACATACACATACACCATACACACATACATACACACATACATACACACACATACATACACATGCATCATACATACACACACATACATACACATACATCATACATACATACACATACACACATACATACCCCCCCACACACACATACATACGCAGACATACATACACACACACACACATACATACACATACATCATACATACATACACATACACACATACATACCCCCCCACACACACATACATACGCAGACATACATACACACACACACACACACACATACACATACACATACACATACACACATACATACACACACACATACACACATACATACATACACATACACACATACATACCCCCCCACACACACATACATACGCAGACATACATACACACACACTTACACACATGCACACACCAGGGCTTGGTCCCGGTCCCGGTGGCTCCGCCCGTTTCTTCCCGTTTCCCCGGGTTGGTGCGGGCGGGGCCAAAGGTGCTTGTTCCCGGGAGACGGTGGAACAAGGGCCGGCGGAAGCCGCTGGGAAAGGCGGAACCGGGATCGGAGCCCGGCCTCAGGACGGGCCGAGCATCCCCCGTGCTCCGGGCCAGGAGGTTCCTCTTTGATGGGCAGGGATGGGGCAGAGCCCCCCACGCTCCAAACCACGCTGATGCCGGGGACCAGCCCGTCCCGGCCGCTTGCAGCATCCCTGCAGAACCCGGAGCGGAGCAGGGGATAAGGGAGTCCTCACCCCCCCCCACCCTGCATCTCCAGGCATTGGCTCCCCTGGAGCCGGTGTGAGGGTCCCACTGCTGCGAGAGCCTCTTCTCATCGGTTCTAACGAGCTGCATCCTCCTGGGCTGGAAGACCCTGAGCAGTGGGAGGAGAGGGCACAACATCAGCACCGGGGAGCTGTGGGGCAGCCCTGTGGGTGCCCCGCCGCCATCTCCTGTGGTATCTGGGCGCCTCAGGCAGCTGTGGGTTGTGATAGGGCTCTATCAGCATCAGGGCGAGTCCTCCTGGCCCTGGGGTGCGGGTGGCTCCGGATGGTGTCCCCCGGGGGGTGCCTGTGTTGTCCCCCCCCCTAACTCCTCACCTCTCCTCTGCCTTGCAGCGTCTCTGCCCTTCGTCATCCTGACGCTGGTGAACTCCCCGTACAAACGGGGCTTCTACTGCAACGACGACTCCATCCGCTACCCCTACAAGGCGGACACCATCACCCACGGCCTCATGGCCGGGGTCACCATCACCTGCACCGTCGTCATCGTAAGGAAGCGCCGTCCCCTTCCCTCTTAGGGGTGGGATGCTCCCCCAGGCGTTATCCAGGAGCAGGGGCCCAGCACACCCACCTCCAGACGCCAACGGGGCCCTTGGGTCGGGAGCTCCCTTGGGACCTTCATGCCATGGGGTCGGGCACCGGGAGCATCCCATATCCATGGTGCTGGGGAGCTGCTTGATAGCTCCAAGCCCTTCAGCCCTTGTCCTTTGCAGCTCTCATCAGGGGAGCTGTACCTGGTCTACACGGAGCGCCTCTATTCCAAGTCGGAATTCAACAACTACCTGGCTGCCCTCTACAAGGTGGTGGGGACCTTCCTCTTCGGAGGGGCCATCAGCCAGTCCCTCACTGACCTGGCCAAGTACATGATCGGCCGCCTCCGGCCCAACTTCCTGGCTGTCTGCAATCCCGACTGGTCCAAGGTGAACTGTTCCATCTACGTGCAGCTGGACAACGTCTGCCAAGGGGAGAGCAGGAACGTCACCGAGTCCAGGTGAGTTGTGGGGCTGGGGGACAGCGATGCTCTCCTGCCATGGAGGCCTCACCACCCCTTTTGCCCCGTAGGTTGTCCTTCTACTCGGGCCACTCCTCCTTTGGGATGTACTGCATGATGTTCCTGGCGGTAAGTGCCCCCATGGACCCTGTTACCCAGTGCCCCCCTCACCCCACACACACACTGGGTGATGGCTCCCCAATCCCCTATGCAGCTCTATGTGCAAGCCCGGCTGGTGGGGAAGTGGGCCCGGCTGCTGCGTCCCACCATCCAGTTCTTCCTCATCACCTTCGCCATCTACGTGGGCTACACCAGGGTGTCCGACTACAAGCACCACTGGAGCGATGTGCTGGTGGGGCTGCTCCAAGGGGCTCTCATCGCCATCCTCATCGTGAGTGTCCCCGGTGCCACCCAACCCCGCCATGCTCCTTGGGCCGCAGCGGTCCCCATGCGTCTCCTTCCCGATGCTCTTATCCCAGGTCCGATACGTCTCCGACTTCTTCAAGCAGCGTCCCCCGAGGCCCTGCGATGGGAAGGACCCGGAGCGCAAACCCAGCCTCCCGCTCACCATGAGCGACCCCGACCGCAATCACTACAGCTACCGGGGCGCGCCGTGAGCCGTGCTCCGCACCGGGCTCCCTATGGACCGCTGGCTCCCTATGGAACGCTGGCTCCCTATGGACCACTGGCTCCGGTGCCGCTTGCTGCCGCAGGTACCTGCGGGTTATCCCTGCCTATCCCCACTCCTGGTGTTCTCCGTGCCCGTGGTGCCCCTGCGCTGGCACCGGTGCCCGGTGATCCCAGCATCCTCCCTGAGGGAAGGGAGCTCCTTGGTTCCTTGTGTGTCTGAGTCACGCTCCCAAGCTGCCATCCCGGCTTTCCATGCGCAGGGAGGGGAAGGGAGGCACGTGGGATGGATTTATCAGGCTGGCAAATGGCACGGAGCGAAGAGCAAACTCCTTGGGAAGCCTGAGCTTGCCTGGGCTGTTATCCCTGTCGAATGATCCAGCCTCATGAGCACAAGGAGGGCGGCTGCTGGGTTAGCAAGGATTAAAGCGATCCAGACCTTTCTCTGTTCCCTGATTCCCTTAGAAAGCAACGCTGGTTTCCAGTGTGTGTGAGCGCAGGGAGCATGGGAAGGGCTCTTCCCACTTCCTGATGCTGGGAGCAAGGGATTCTTGCACTCACCGTGCTTGGGGATGCTCCAGCCTTTGTCTCTGCTGCAGCTTCAGCTGATGCTTTAGGGGGTAAGGGGGGGCAAAGGGAGAAGCTTTCTGTGGTAAAGGAAAACCGATGGGGATGTGGAGCTGGATGTGGGGTTCCGAACACCTCGGGAAGGTGGGGAATGGGCCACGGAGCGGGTCCCAGCGCAGCTCTGGAGCCTCTTCCTCAATTCCACACGTTTTCACGATGTGTTTTGATACAAAAAATGCGTTTTCTAAATGAGATCATCCTTAAAGAATGTCTGTGTCAGGCCTGGTCTCTCCTGCCATGGATGCTCCCGGCCTTGGGGTGGATGGAACGGGGCTGAAGAGAATCTGCAGAGCCCCATTCCCATGGGAATGCTGGTCCCATGGGAGCAGCATCCCCTGGGCTCCTTGCCCGCGGTGCCCATGCGCTGCTGCCTTCAAGAGGCTTCTCCTTCACTCAGCCGAGCCTTGGAGAGGTGAGAAAGAGCCGTGGCCAGCGCAGGATCCGGGCTCCATCCCGGCTGGTCCCATCCCTGCTCCCGGGAGCCTCCGGCATTCCCGGCTCCGCAGCCGCTGCCCTCAGCAAAGGGGGAAGGGAAGGGAGGGGAGAAGCTCTTGGAAAAAGTGACGTTTTTGTGCCTGCAGCTCCCTTGGCTGCTCTGGCAGCGCAAGGACAGAGCCTTGGCATGGGATAGGGATAGGGATGGGGATGGTGGCAGCAGCAGGAGCAGAGCCAGGGGCCTTTCAATGGGGGGCATTGGGAGGCAGCGTCAGGCTTGAGGGTGAGCTGGGGCTCCTCCATTGCCCCCGTGTCAGCCGCTATGGCACCGGGAATGCTGTAGGCTCCTTCCAGCTCTGCAGGGTACCAGGGAACACCGGGATCATCCCATCCTGGGCTCAGCTCTGCCTCCGAAACCACTCACTGGTGCTGCTGGTTGTGAGTGACTCCAGTCTGGACAAGCCCTTTGCGGATGCTGCTTTGCTCCTGCAGATCCTTCCCTGCTCCCCACAACGGGATCCTTCCCCCTTTCCCAGCCCTCCAGGCTCCTGGGTTAACATCTGATGGTGTCAAACAAAGCCGGGGGGATGCGGCAGGAATCGCAACCGAAGGTCTGGGAAGGAGCAGCAGCTCCTGGAATAGGGAGCAGGAGGCATCAGCCGGGGCTCCCTTTTCCCCTTTATCCTGGGCTTTGGTGCTCAGCAGCTGCCCCAGATCTTGGCACGGTCCCACCAGCTCCTCTGTGCAGCCAGGAACGTGCCTGTTCCCTTCCCTTGAGATCTGATTTCACCCCTTGGATGCGGCTCTGGAAAAACCAGCTGGGCCACAATGCTGCAGTGTGCAGCTCCCAAGGGCAGGGCAGGCTTGGAGCCGAGGGAGCGCGGCTGCTCCTTCCCGGATGGATGCACGCTGCCAGCCACGGGAAAGGGGCTGAGACCGGACCAAACTCGTGGCATCCCAAGCCCGGAGTAACCTGCCCTTGGTGGGATGCAGCGCCCCGCGTGAACTCGATGGATCCCCTTCCATAGGGATCCCCGATTCTATGATCCCAGGCTGCTCCTCTCACATTCCAGCCCTGGGCTGTGACTGGGGTGCCCGAAGCCCTTTGCAGCCTGCGCTGCCGGAGCCACGGCTCCCATCCTGCTTGTGCTGGGGTACGTTTGACCGCGGCATCAGCTCCATCCCAAGGCTCCTCCTTCCCAAGCCGGGCTCCGGCTCCAGCCCCGCTCGGAGGGGCCCTGCGCTGCCTCCCCCAGCCGGTGCCTCCTTCCTTGTGCCACGCAGCATCCTCCTCCCCGCTCCCTGGCACCGGGGGTTCCTCCATGGGCCGTGTCCCGTTCCTCTGGCTCCAGCCCCGGCTCTCTCCCTGCTTGTTGGCTCCGTGCCCCGGCCCCCTCGCTTCCCGGTGCCCGCTTCCAGGGACGGGCAGAGGCATTGCCAGGAAGGATGTTACTCATCCCCTAAACATCCCGTTCCCTGGCCCAAGGCCCCGGGAGGAGGCAGCAGCGGAGCCGGGACCGGGGATGGGAAGCGCCCCCGGGGCCGGTGCCCGTGGTCCGGAGCGGGGCGGCGGCAGAGGGCCGCAGGAGCCCGGTGGAGCCCGCTCCGCTCCCGGCGGCCTCGCAGGCCTGGCCCCGGTGCTGCTCCTCCTTCTCCTCCTCCTCCTCTCCTCTTTCTCGTCCTTTTGCTCCTGCTCCTCCCTCTCCTTTTGCCTTCTCCTCCTTCTCTTTTGCCTTCTCCTGCTCCTTCTTCCCCCTTTCCTCCTCCTCCGATCCCATCAGTGCCGCCTCCCCTCTCCCCTTTAATCCATGATTCCGGGTGCAGCCGCCTCCTTTGATCTGGCTGCGGAAGGGAAGGAGGGGGCAAAGGAGGAATTAAGCAGTGAGGGCAGGAGGAAAGGAGAAGGGGAAACCCTCCCGTGGGAGGTGATGCAGGAGGTGCCTCTTTATCAGGCAAGACCTGGCCCAGGCCAATGTCCCGGGGAGCGAGCGGGGCCACATCCTGCTTTTGGCTCTGGAGCTGGGACTGGGGAAGGAGCTGGAGCTGGGGATGGAGCTGGGGATGGGAATGGAGAAATAGCTGGGAATGGACATGGAGCTAGGGTTGGCAAAGGAGCTAGGACTGGGGATGGAGCTGGGGCTGGGAAAGGAGCTGGGAATGGACATGGAGCTGGGGATGGGGAAGGAGCTGGGGATGGGGAAGGAGCTGGGAATGGGACTGGAGAAATAGCTGGGAATGGAGATGGAGTTAGGGTTGGCAAAGGAGCTAGGACTGGGGATGGAGCTGGGGATGGGGAAGGAGCTGGGAATGGGGATGGAGATGGAGCTGAGGCTGGGGATGGAGCTGGAGCTGGGAATGGAGCTTTAGGATGGAACTGGGGCTGAAGTTGTGGTTGAAACTGGGGATGGAGCCAGAGCTGGGGCTGGAGCTGTGGACAGAGCTGGGGATGGAGCTCAGCTGGGGCTGGAGCTGGGGCTGGGGCTGGAGCTGGGGCTGGGGCTGGAGCTGGAGCTGGAGCTGGAGCTGGGGATGAGCTGGAGCTGGAGCTGGGGATGAGCTGGAGCTGGAGCTGGGGATGAGCTGGAGCTGGGGATGAGCTGGAGCTGGAGCTGGAGCTGGAGCTGGAGCTGGAGCTGGGGCTGGAGCTGGGGCTGAGCTGGAGCTGGAGCTGGAGCTGGAGCTGGAGCTGGAGCTGGGGCTGGAGCTGGGGCTGAGGCAGGGGCTGGGGCTGGGGCTGGAGCTGGGGCTGGTTCTGGTTGTGCTGCGGGACCAGCAGCTGCGGTGGCAGCGGCGCCGGGAGCTCTCCCCTCCACGCAGCCCCGTCCCTGCTCTGGCACCAGGCGCCGGAGCCAGGCCCGGAGGCACCGCCAGAGGGGACGAGCAGCGCTTTGCTTCCCTGCGCTGCCAGGGCCGGGGCCGTGCTCCCTGCAAGCGTTGGCTGTGGGATGCTGGATGCTCCCCCCTGGCCCTTTCCTCGCACATCCCCACCAAACCCTCTCTGGGATCACTGTGACAAGAGCCCTGGAGAGGGGCTTGGGACAAGGGATGCAGGGACAGGCCAAGGGGAATGGCTTGAACCTGCCAGAGGGGAGACTGAGATGAGCTCTTGGGCAGAAGCTCTTCCCTGGGAGGGTGCTGAGGCGCTGGCACAAGCACGGGAATGGTGGTGCTGGATGGTGCCATCAGAGCCCCGTTTCCAGGATGGGATGGGATGAGCTGATGTGGACCCCTTTTGGTCTTTGATTTCCCTCTTTTTCTCTTACCATAACCTTGGTCAAATGCTTTCTCCTCCCTTTGGGATTTATGGCCCTTTTCCAGAGCGGATCCGTTCTGGCCACCAAAATAGACCTTGTGCTCTTATTCCATTTGAATACATAAGAAGGGCTGGAGAGGGTTCTGCTGCTGCTCCCCCCAGCCCCAACCTCCCTGCCTCCCCAGAGCACAAACGTCTGGGTGGCTGGTGCAGAGCCAAGAGTGGGTGCAGCGAGGGCAGGGGCATTCCCAGCCTTTTCCAGCTCTGGAATTGGGGCTTTCCCATGTTTGCCGAGGGGATTCTTATGGTTCAGGGCCTGGAGGCAAGCTGTGCTCCCTGCGGTTGGCTTCTTGGTCCCTGGATCCTGATGGTGATGGGGATCCAGACACCCAGCCCAGCCCCTTGGGGCTCATTGGGGCTGCAAAAATCAAACACCCAAATGGGATCAATCTCAGCTTTTCCCGTTGCTGCTTTCCCTGCCCATCACCCCGACGCGGTTCCTGCGTCTCTGCCTGGGTATTCCAGGGTAATTCACTTCCTGATGGATTTTCCCCTTCCCGTTACGTGCACAGAGCCCAGTTCCTGCTCTGGACAAGCGGTGGGTGCAGGAAGGTGGTGCCAGGGGTGCATGGAGCACCAGGTTGTGGCCAGCACCGGTGTCCCTATGGGCAAGCAGCACCAGAGCCAAGAGCAATTGTTCCGCCTCCTGCTTGCGGGAGAGGCTTTGCCCACCCTCGGTGTCTGCACATGGATGGGTCCAGAAGGGGGCTGGACCACGAGAACCAAGGGGATGGAGCCACGAGCGGGACATTTCCCTGCTCAATGCTTGAGGGGGAGGAAGAGGAGGAGGAAAAGCCAGAAATCCCATTGGAATCCTCAGTTCCCATTGGAATCCCATTGGAAACCCCCAAACGTGGGTTTGATGATGGACACACGGGGTGGATGGGGAGAATCGAGGGTGGCTGAACTGCACTGGGGATGGGGGATGCTGAGGCCTTTGCTGGTGAGAGATGGGGGGGTCCTTCATGGGGGGGGCGTCACTTATGGGGGGTCCTCATGGGGGGGTCACTAATGGAGGGGGTCCCTTATGGGGGGGAGTTCCTCATGAGGGGGGTTCCTCATGGGGGGGTCCCTTATGGAGGGGGTCCGGGGTCACTTACGGAGGGGTCCCTCATGGGGGCATCCCTTATGGGGGGGGTCCCTTGGGGGGGCTCCCTCATTGGGGGGGTCCCTTCTGGGTGGGGTTCCTCATGGGGGGAGTCACTTATGGGGGGGTCCCTCATAGGGGGGTCCCTTATGGAGGGGGTCCGGGGTCACTTATGGAGGGGTCCTTTATGGGGAGTCCCTCATGAGGGGGTCTCTTATGGGGGGGTCCCTCATTGGGGGGGTCTCTTATGGGGGGGGTCCCTCATGGGGGGGGAGGGGGCCTCACTTATGGGGGGGTCCCTTATGGGGGGTCCTCATGGCGGGGTCCCTTATGGAGGGGGTCCGGGGTCCCTTATGGGGGGTCCTTCATGAGGGGGTCACTTATGGGGGGTCCTTTATGGGCTTCGGGGGGTCACTTATGGGGGGTCCTTTATGGGCTGGGGGGTTCATTATGGATTTGGGGGCTCTGGGGGTCCCCCATTGGAGGGGGTCTCTGGCTCGGGGGGGGGGGGGGGGGGGGGGGGGGGGGCTGGATGCTACCGGTAACGTGGGACCCCCCCCCCCCCCCCCCCCCCCCCCCCGTGACCCCGCGGACCCCCAGGGACCCCCCCGGTCCCCGCCGGCCCCGCAGGGGTTAAATCCCCGCCCCCCTCCCGCGCCGCCTCCTCTTTGGCTGCTCGGCCTCCCTTAGATTGACACTTCCCTCGGCGGCAGGGCCCGCCTGCCCCACGTGGAGCTGGCGCTGGCGCTCGTTCATTGATCGCGCTCCGCAGAGCGGCTGCCGCGGGAGGGGCGGGGCCGGGCGGGGGCTCGGCTCGGCTCGGCTCGGCTCGGCTCGGCTCGGCTCGGGTTCGGCTCTGCTCGGGTTCGGGCTCGGGCTGGGGCTCGGGCTCGGCTCAGCTCGGCTCGGGTTCGGGTTCGGGCTCGGGCTAGGGCTCGGGCTCGGCTCGGCTCGGGCTCGGCTCGGTCCCGCTCGGCTCCGTTCGGCTCCCCTCGGCCCGGCCCGGCCCGCCCCGCCGCAGGGGTGCGCGCCTGGGTCCGGGTCCATCACCGCGGTGAGTCCCGTCCCGTCCCGTCCCGTCCCGTCTCATCCCGGTTCGGTGCCCGCAGCCGGGGCCGGGCCCGCCCTACCCCTGGGCTCCCTCCGGCCGGGGTCTGGCCCCACTCGGGGCTGCGGAGCCCTCCCCGCAGCCGTCCCTGCTGCGGGGCTATTGTCTGCGCCGTGCGGGAGGGCGCGGGCCTGGGGTGAGGGCGGGGGGAGCCGAGCGGGGTTCCGAAGGGGTGCACGGAACCGGAGCCCTGCGGTGGTGACTCCCGGTGTCTCTCTCCCAGAGCCTGATCCGGAGGTGAGAAGCGTCCCCAGGCCCCGTCCCGAGGCTGCGGTGGGGACCGGAGCAGCCAAAGGGGTCCTGGGCCAGTCCGGTGCCGACGATGTTCCCGCAGAACCGGCCCCCGGTGAGCCCGCACCTCGGCCTCATCCCCCTCCTGAGCCCCGGGCACCCCACACGGGACGGGACATAACGGGCTTTGGGCCCCGAAAGTTGTGCTCCGCGGTCCGGTGCCTCATGCCAAAGTGATGCCGAGCGCCGGCACTGCGGGGTCTGGGTCCCATGGAGCCAGATGGGGATGGCGTTGATCCCCTTCCCTGGCTCGGGGGCTCTATGGTGCCAAAGGCGGAGCAGGGCTGCCCTGGGCAGGGACTCCTCCTGCTCCCCCATTGCTCCTGCCCTGGTTGCCCAAAGCTCCCCCTCAGGGACTCGGCAGCCTCTCAGGGCCAGCAGCAGTGACCCGCGGGGTCCCCTCCTGTGCCCAGGCCCATCTCCAGGCACCCTCCGCTGCCTCGGGAGCCGCTGTGGCCGCCAGCGCCATCCCCAGCACCCCGCAGTCCCTCAAGCTGACTTACCCGGAGACCCTGGACCGCATCAAGGAGGAATTCCAGTTCCTGCAGAACCAATACCACAGGTGAGGAGCGGCCGGAGCTCGGGGGCTCTGGTGGTGCTGGGCCCATCACCGGTGCTGGTGAGAGCCGGGCTCCCCACGGCGCTGGGCATCAGAGGACCAAGCACCACCATGGTCCCTTGAAGTGATGCTGTTTGAGGGAGAAACTCGGCCTCCTCCTGCCGAAAGCCCCGGGATGAGGGTGCTGGCTTCCAGGGCTCCATTCCCCCCCGGGATCACCTCCCCTTCCCTACACCAGTGCCGGGCAGAGCAAGGTTTGGAACACAGCTCGGCTTTGCAGCTCGCTCCATTTGGGAAGCAGATGCTGGGGAGGGGGTTAAAACTCCGTGCGGATGGCTTCCTGACGCCTGGATTCCCTTTGCTGTCCATCTCCTCTTTATCATCCCCTTCCCAATCCTCTTTCAGGTGGTTTTCTGGGCTTGTGCTGGGAAATGGGATTGAAGCTGGGAGCAGGAGGCTGAAGCACATGGGGCAAAGGGGGGGGCTCATGCTCTGTCCAGCTTGGGATACCTTGTCTGGAAAGGGGGGGGGGGGGGGGGGGGGGGATGTTCTTCCTCTCCCTCCTTCCCTCTTTCTTTCTTCTCTTTATTTTTACAGCTTGAAGTTAGAATGTGAGAAGCTGGCAACGGAGAAAACCGAAATCCAGCGTCATTATGTCATGGTCAGTGCGCTCCACCTGAGGGGAGGAGGGTGCTGGGGGTGTCTGCTCTGAGCCATCAAAGGATACGCGGCCCCGGGATGCTTTGCCTTCCCTTTGCCTTCGGGTTGTGTGGCCAGGCCTGGAGCTGCGGTTCCTGTGGCTCTTGCTGGGTGTTCTTCTTCCCCCAAAGCAAGCGGATGGTGGTGGTGGTGGATCAGTTCCCGTGCTGGTTGTTTCCTTTCCCATGGGCAATGAAGGGGAGGATCGTGTCCATTCCGCAGCCATGTGCTGGAGGGACCTGGGGACCATGTTCTCCTCCTGGCCTGGCCCCAGCACAGCCATCCATGGCCAGGCTGAGCCTTTGTGCCAGCGCTGGAGAGGGTTTTGTGGCTGTGATTCCCCTGGGCTCTCCATCCAATGCTGACGCTGCCTTTTCTCTCTTGCAGTACTATGAGATGTCCTACGGCCTCAACATCGAGATGCACAAGCAGGTGAGGCTGGGTGGGACGGGAGCATCGTCCTGGCTCTGTCATCCCGGCTTTGTCATCCCTGTCCTCATCTTGCTCTCTGGGCCCTTCGGGGTCATCCCTTCCTATGGGAAGTTGCTCCCTTCTGTAACCCAGGGAAGGCTGGATCTCTCTTCCATGCTTCAGGAGCTCTACATCATGTCCTTGGCCTGTCTCCTTAGCTCTCTCCTCACTGGGTCCAGGCTGCATGGCCCCGTCTGGGTCTCCCCATGCACTTGTTGTGGTGCAGGACTTGCGCTTGCGCATCACCTCGTGAGCAGCCACTTGGGGACCCCGGTGAGGGATGCAGGGTGCTGAGGAACACCCCGAGGTGGGAAGGAGGAGGCTCGGGGCTGCACATCCCCCCCCCCCCTCCCCTTACTGCCTCCCCATCCATCCCTCTTTCCTCCCTCCCTTCCTCCCTCTGCGCCGCGCTCCGGGTCACCAGCTGCTCGGAGACAGAAGGTTTCTTCTCATCTATTTTTAAAGAGGCTGCGGAGGAGCCGGGCGAGGCGCGCTGCAGCCGTGGCCTCCTTCCATCCCTCCCTTCCTTCCTTCCTTCCCTCCCATCCATCCATCCATCCATCCATCCATCCATCCATCCATCCATCCATCCCATCCTTCCCATCCCACCCTGTGCCCGACGCCAACTGTTGCGCGGGAGCACGGCACTGGGATGCTGGTCCCTGTTCCCCCATCCCAGGCTGATGGCTGGTCCCATCAGCCAAGCTGGCTGAGGATGATGATAAAGGATGAGGAGGAGGATGAGGAGGAGGTGTGAAGTTGCCCTTGTGAGGGGCAATGCTGAGGGTTCCTCATCCCAGTGCCCCCTTCCCGGAGGCCTCCCTGCTCCCCTCATCCGCCTACCGGGATTGATTCTGCCATGGAATGGTGCGGGGGTGTTTACGGGTCCCAAGTGCTGCCCTTTCACAAGGGCCCCTAAGTCTGCTCCAGCAGCCAGCGGCCATTGAGGGAAAACCGGGAGCTGCCGGTGCGGGAGCCGCCGGTCCCCCCCATCACCGCGGTGGCAAGGTCGGGTCGCTGCTTTTCCTCCCTTTGCCCCACATCCAGCGCTGCCCACCCATATGGGCACGGGCAGGGGTCCTGAGCACCCTTGGTGAAGGCAGGGGGGTGCCGTGGTCCTCTCACAGCATCCCCGGTGCTGCCGGCGATGCAGCGCTTGCCCCGGGGGAGCCCCCGCCGTGTGGGGCTGGGGCTGGCTGCGGTGGGGCAGCGGCAGGCAGGGAGCGAGCAGGAGCTGTTCGCGTTTTGATGGTGGTGGCTCTGGGTTTGGCACGGGGGAAAGGGCTCGGAGCTCTTCATAAAACCACCTCCCCGATGCGCCCGGCCTTGGGCTCGTTCGCCCCGAGGCGGAGGGGAGGTGGCGGCGCTGGGGGGGTGCCGCAAACAGCGCGATCGTTTTTCATGCTGAGAGCGTTAAAGTGCCAGTAAATTGCACATTAACGAGTGCGAGTGAATTGGAGGCAGCTCTCCCCAAGGAGCTGCTGCCCATCAGTGCATTAGGGAAGAGAATCCATCACTGCCGGCCCCGGGAGACAGCTAAATCCTTCCCAGAACTGCCGGCTGCCAAATCTCCTTCCCCCCCCTCCGCCTTTCCCTCCCCTTCCCTTTCTTTCTTTTCTCTCTGTTTTCCCTCCCTGGGAAGGGGAAGCGAGGGCGGGTGTGGGATTGTTGCTGCTCAGTGTGGGTCTGGGAAATGCAGGTCGGTGGCCGCTCTGGATGGGGGTACCGGGGTCTGTGTCCTCATCCTGACCATGCTCCTGCGGTGCCAAGCCCGGCACTGGAGCCGTGCCCGAGGTCCTGGTGGGAAGATGCAGGGTCAGCTCCATCCTTGGCTGTTGGGTTTCCCAGCCTCTGGTCTCCTCCTGGGGCTGACAACAGGGTTCAGGCTCGACCCGCTCGTCTCCTCCAGGGCTGGCTCCGTATCGGTTCCGTCCTGTGCACAGGGATGATGCGGGGATTGATGCCTGCGTTTGGGGAGGGCTCCGGGTCTCTGCCCCTCTCTGGCAGAGTTGAAGACCCCCACGGGCACCCCACAGCCCCAGGGCTGTGCCTGTGGGGCCCGGGGGTGATGTAAAGCCTGTGCTGTCCCCTACGCCGGGCTGTGGAGTGCAGTGGGAGCACGGCACAGCATGGAAGGCTGCCGCTCTCCCTCCCCTCTGCTCGCCGTGTGCTCCTGATTGCCGGTGGCACTCGAGTGCTGCAGGAATCAGCAGCTCTATGGAGAGCATCTCTCCAGGCTTCCTGCCGGCCGGGAGGGCAGCAATTACCGGGCCTGGTGCCGGTGGGAGGGCGGAGGTGAGACCCCGGGGGGCTCGTCTGGGTCGGTGCCATGGGGCTCCGTGGGCCTTGGCAAGGAGGAGGCTGAAGCTCTCAGGGTGGGGATGGAGGATGCTGGAGGGATGGCATCAGGAAGGGCAGCTTTCCTTGGGCCCCCAGGGGGTTTCGGCTCCTCGGTGAGGGGAATGAGCACCAGCGCCTAAGGTCATATTAGAGCGGTTTATTAACATGTAAAACACGGTGGCTGCTGAGGTGGGGATGGGAGGGGGTGTCCTGCAGTGCGGGGTAGCTCTGCCCTCAACCTGATGGGTGCTGCATCTCTCACTGCACCTCTGGCTGCATCTTTCACTGCATCTGTCGCTGCATCTCTGGCTGCATCTCTTGCTGCATCTCTCACTGCACCTCTGGCTGCATCTCTCACTGCACCTCTGGCTGCATCTCTCACTGCACCTCTGGCTGCATCTCTGGTTGCGTCTCTCACTGCACCTCTGGCTGCATCTCTCACTGCATCTCTGACTGCATCTCTGGCTGCGTCTCTCACTGCACCTCTGGCTGCATCTCTCACTGCATCTCTGGCTGCATCTCTCACTGCACCTCTGGCTGCATCTCTCACTGCACCTCTGGCTGCATCTCTCACTGCATCTCTGACTGCATCTCTGGCTGCGTCTCTCACTGCACCTCTGGCTGCATCTCTCACTGCACCTCTGGCTGCATCTCTCACTGCACCTCTGGCTGCATCTCTCACTGCATCTCTGTCTGCGTCTCTCACTGCACCTCTGGCTGCATCTCTGACTGCATCTCTGGCTGCATCTCTCACTGCATCTCTTCTCCCGCCAGACGGAGATCGCAAAGCGACTCAACGTGATCTGTGCCCAGCTCATCCCGTTCCTGTCTCAGGAGGTGAGTGACCCTCAGCCCCCAGCTGGGCATGTGGAGAGCTCCCCTGGGGCACAGGGAGCATGTGTCCTGTCCGTCCCCCCCCCGGGGACTCGGGCCCTGCGCATTGAGCCAGGCTGGGGGCCCTGGTTTTGCCCCATTCCATGAGGAATCCCCGCTGGGGGCTGCGGCATCACCCAGTGCCACGCTCTCCTCTCCCCGCAGCACCAGCAGCAGGTCGTCCAGGCCGTGGAGCGAGCGAAGCAGGTGACTATGACCGACCTGAACGCGGCGCTCGGGGTATGTCAACCCTCTGCCCCCCCCATCCCGCTGGCACCGCTGTTTCCCGTGCTTCCCCATAGGGACACACACCCCGGCAGCCCTCGTGCTGCCTCCTTCTGTGGCTCTGGCAGGGGAGGATGGGGACCCCTTCCACTGGAGCAGCTTGCTCCAAGCCCCTGTGTCCAACCTGGCCTTGAACACTGCCAGGGATGGGGCAGCCACAGCTTCTCTGGGCACCCTGTGCCAGCGCCTCAGCACCCTCCCAGGGAAGAGCTTCTGCCTAAGAGCTCATCTCAGTCTCCCCTTGGGCAGGTTCAAGCCATTCCCCTTGGCCTGTCCCAAGATGCTGCTGCAGTGGTGTTAGAGCAGGGCACTTGGGTGACATGGTGTGTGTCACTGTGGCCTGGCTTGGGGGGCTGTCACCACCATCCCCATACCTCAGTTATCCCCTCCAAATCACAGTGCATGGGTACGGGCAGGGTCCCCTATCCATATGGGTACAGGTAGGGTTCCCCCATGCATCCCAGTAGCTCCTGTCGCAGCTGGGAGGTAGTAGCAGGAAGGATGCTGGGAGCCCAACCTCCATCCTGATGTGTTCCTTTGGCTCTGCTCTCTCTCTCCCTCTCCTCTCCTCTCCTCCCCAGCACCAGCTGCAGACCCAGCACCTCTCGCACCATGCTCCCCCCATCCCTCTGACCCCTCATCCCTCCGGGATGCAGCCCACCGGCCTCGCCGGCATCAGCACCGCCTCGGGGCTGCTGGCGCTCTCGGGGGCACTGGGGGCCCAGGCCCAGCTCCTGGCCAAAGATGACCGAGGAGCCCATGAGCCCGAGCCCAGGGGTGAGTTTGGGGGGGCTGAGACCTTTGGGGGGGGGGGGGTCGAGTCTGGTGTGACCCCCTTGGGAATGGGTGGTGCTGGGCCCTGGGGTGGCACTAGAGCTTGTCTGTGCCATGGGGCTCTTGAATGGGCTGGTGGAGTCAGGGGCTTGGTGGCCATGAAGGGTTTGGGGTGAATGTCCCTCCTGTGGGGGGGGGGGGTCATCCCTGCTTGGGGCCCATGAGCACCCCAGGAGGAGCTTTCTGGGGGGCTCTTGGCAGTGGCACAGTGTGTCCCTCCTTCCTTCCTCCCTCCTCTTCATCCTCCTGCTGTGCCACGGCGACAGAGCGAGACCCCGGCCCCGTAAGTGCCTTTTCCTTCTCTTGCACCATCCTCCTCCATCCGGGATGCTGGGAGCTGATGGCCATGGGGGGGACGGGTCCCGCTCCCCATCCAAGTCCCTGTTGCCAAGGACCCCTTCCCCATGTCCCAAGGGCAACCCACGCTGTGTCCCCTCCTTGCTCCATTGGCAGCAGTGAAGCCCCAAGCTGGGGGCACTGCTGGGGGGCTCTGCATGCCCTGGGAGCCAGCTCATGTCCCGTAACCTTGTGTGTGTGTCCCCATCCCAGAGCTCCCTGGTGCTGCCCAACGGGGAGCGGGCACGAACCATCTCCGAGTACCTGAGCAGCAGCAAGAAGAGGAAAGTGGAGGAGAAGGACTTTGGGACAGACTACGTGAGCCCAGGGCTGGGAGGATGGGGGGGGGGGGGGGAAATGGGGTGTCCTTGTCCCCATGGATGTGTGTGTGGAGCCACCCGTGCCCCTGGCACATCCCAAGCGGGAGCTGGGGCATCCCTTTGGCTCCAATCGGCCCCTGTGTTGCAGGGCAGCGATGCAGACAAGAGCGAAGACAACTTGGTGGTGGATGAGGTCAGTGCTGGGATGGGGCTGGCGCTGGGATGGGGCTGGCACTGGGATGGGGCTGGCGCTGGGATGGGGCTCGCACTGGGATGGGGCTCGCACTGGGATGGGGCTGGTGCTGGGATGTGCTGCTGGTCCCTCTCTCCTGGTTGGGGGCTAATGGGCTCCTAAAGGTGGAGGTGGGCAGCATTGGGCCCCCCACTCACGCTGATGGCAGTGATGAACCCCAGGCTCCCTCGTGCCTATGGGTATCCCAGCCTGTCCTGCTGACCCCCCCTTTCCCTACAGGACCCCTCTTCCCCACACAGCGTCCACTCCTACTCCTCCCGGGAGAACGGGGTGGAGAAGGTCCCTGTGGGGAGGAAAGAGGCCCCACCGCTCAGCCCCACTTCCATGGCCTCCTCCAGCAGCACGTCCCCAACCCGGAGCAAGGATGTGCCCACGGTACGTGTTCACTTGGGGGGTGTCCTTGTGATCCTGCTGCTTGGGCTCAGCTGCGCAGGGCTGCACCTCCAGACTCATGGGGTGAAGGCAGCGCTGGGGGTCCTGCTCTGTTACATCCCATGTGCCATCGAGCTGACCCTATGTTGCTGGAACAAGGATGGAGGGACCCATGGAGACCCCCATCAGGGCTGTAGTGCGATCATCACATCTTCCCCCTCTGTTTGCAGGGGGACAAGGCAGGGACACCCAGCCTCAAGTCCAGCACCCCCACATCCCAAGGGGATGCCACAGCCCCGGGTTCCAGTGGTACCCAGCAGTTTCGCCCCACAACCACCGCCAAGACCCCCGTGGACCCATTGGGTGAGCATGGCCGGGCCGGGGACCCAGGTGGGTGGCTCCAAGCTCCAACCTCTTCCCTTCATCCTGCATCTCCCCCCACAGCCCTGAGCCTGAGGAACCCTTTGGGGGTGCAGAGCCCCTACTCAGCCGCCTTCGGCATGGCCCATGCAGCCGTTAACGGGGACATGGCCGGGACCGGACCCTACGCCAGCCTCCACCTCATGTCCCCACAGCTCAATGGGGCTGCAGCTGCCGGCAGCTATGGGCGCTCGCCCCTGGTACGTGAGCCCCTTCGCCATGGGGCTGTGGGGGGGGACTGTGGGGTGTGAGCTGCTCTCACCCGCCGTCCCCTCCAGGTGGGATACGATCCCCATCCCCACATGCGCGTCCCAGGGCTGGCGGCTGGAATGCAAGTGGGGACGTCAGGGAAACCGTGAGTGGGGCTGGGGTTGCGGCAGGGGATGGGGTGCCCGGGGCTGGTGGGGAGCATGGGATGGGATGGGGTGGAAGGGACCTTAAAGCTCCTCCAGCCCCAACCCCTGCCACAGGCAGGGACCCCTTCCACTGGAGCAGCTTGCTCCAAGCCCCTGTGTCCAACCTGCCCTTGAACACTGCCAGGGATGGGGCAGCCACAGCTTCTCTGGGCACCCTGTGCCAGCGCCTCAGCACCCTCCCAGGGAAGAGCTTCTGCCTAAGAGCTCATCTCAGTCTCCGCTTGGGCAGGTTCAAGCCATTCCCCTTGGCCTGTCCCTACATCCCTTGTCCCAAGCCCCTCTCCAGGTTCCCTGCAGCCCCTTCAGGCACTGGAGCTGCTCTCAGGTCTCCCCTTCAGGAGCCTTCTCTTCTCCAGGCTGCCCCAGCCCAGCTCTCCCAGCCCGGCTCCAGAGCAGAGCTGCTCCAGCCCTCACAGCATCTCCATGGATGCTCCCGTTGGAGCTGTTCTGGAGCAGGACCCTCCTGCCCTGTGCCCAACCAGGCTGCTCCCAGCTCCCCCTCCAAACCACGCTGCCCGTGCCCGACGTGGCCCCGGCTGCTCCATGCATCTTCCTGGGCTACTTCTCACCCTCCCTCTCCCTTTCCAGCGCTTACTCCTTCCACGTCAGCGCCGACGGGCAGATGCAGCCGGTGCCGTTCCCCCCGGATGCCCTGCTCGGCTCCGGCATCCCCCGGCACGCGCGGCAGCTCCATGCCCTGAGCCACGGGGAAGTGGTTTGTGCCGTCACCATCAGCAACTCCACCAGGCACGTCTACACCGGCGGCAAGGGCTGCGTCAAGGTGTGGGACGTGGGGCAGCCGGGCACCAAGACGGCCGTGGCTCAGCTCGACTGCTTGGTAAGGCTGTGCCACCCCGGTTGGGTTCCCTGCATTGAGGATGGGGACCTCGGCATGGGTGATTTGGAGCATCATTTGTGGGCCTGTTTCTAACCGGGGTGCTTGTGGATGCTGGGGAAAGCTGATGGCTCCGTGCTGCTGGTGCTGAGCTGCCCAGGCTGTTCCGAGCATCCCAAGCTTTTTTGGGGGATGCTTCTCCATCACCAGTGCTTGGCACTGCTTCATCTCACAGTGCCAGCCCTCCCTGTAGTTGGTTCCTACAGGCTGGGGCATCCCTTGGGTTCGGCTCTGCTCTGCTTCTGCCTGCGTGGGTCTGGCTGGATGGAGAGAGCTCGGATTCCGTGTAGGAATAAATCATAGGATGGTTTAGGTTGGAAAAAGACCTTTAAGCTCATCGAGTCCAAGCACTGAGCCAGCACAGTGGGGACATGGGTAAACCATGTCCCTAAATGCCACCCACCACTAAACCATGGCCCCAGTCCCTCCAGGGATGCTGACTCCACCACTGCCCTGCGCAGCCTCTCCCAGTGCTTCCCAACCCTTTGGCTGAGGAAATCTGCCCTAAGATCCCATTTAAACCTTTCCTGATGCAGCCCGAGGCTGTTTCCTCTTGTTCTAGGAGGGTTCTTTAGTAGGTGTGGGCACTTGGCCACTGTTGCCCTGGCCCTTGAGGTCCCCTCCGTTGCTGTCTCAAGAGCTCCCGGCAGCATCCTGAGGTTTCCTCAGGTTGGGAATGCCACTGCCAATCCCGGCACAGCCATCAGCAGGGATTCTTTTTAACCTGGGTTCTTTGAGGTTTGTTTTCAATGGGATTGGGAATCCCTGTGCCCGTTGTGAAGGGCCCAAACCCAAACCCTCCCCTCCACTTGCTGGCCTTGGGCAGCCTGACAAATGTTATTCCTGGATGGCGCTGACCTTGAAGATCCCGATGCATAAACAAGGAAGTGACTGAGTCATGATCATTTCCAGCTGCATCCGAAGTTCAGGAATGGGGGGAAATGATGGTTTAGTGCTCGGAGCCATCGGAGCTGCAGCAGCCGCATCTCTTGGGGATGCTGCGGGTGATGGTCCCTAAGGACCTGGAACGATTTGGGTTGGAAAGGACCTTAAGATCACCCGGTTCTGACATCTGGGATGGGTGCAGGAGGGCTGGAAGGGAAAGGGGGATAACGGGATCCTGCCTCTTGCACCCCAGAACCGCGACAACTACATCCGCTCCTGCAAGCTGCTACCCGACGGCCGCAGCCTGATCGTGGGGGGGGAAGCCAGCACCCTCTCCATCTGGGACCTGGCGGCCCCCACGCCCCGCATCAAGGCCGAGCTCACCTCCTCTGCCCCTGCTTGCTACGCCCTGGCCATCAGCCCCGACGCCAAGGTCTGCTTCTCCTGCTGCAGCGACGGCAACATCGTGGTGTGGGACCTGCAGAACCAGACCCTGGTCCGGTGAGTGCGGTGCTGCACGGGGAGAGGGAGCACAGGGCACAATCTAAGCACTGTTGGCAGCCGTGTCCTTGCCTGCTCCCTGTCCCGTTTCCCCCCCCCTTTCCCAGGCAGTTTCAAGGCCACACGGATGGAGCCAGCTGCATCGACATCTCCAACGACGGCACCAAGCTGTGGACGGGGGGGCTGGATAACACGGTGCGGTGCTGGGACCTGCGCGAGGGCCGTCAGCTCCAGCAGCACGACTTCAGCTCCCAGGTAAAGCAATGGGGCTGAACCAGGAGCCCCATGGGGACAAACGGGACTTGCCTCAACCCTGCTTTCTCACCCTAGATCTTCTCCTTGGGTTATTGCCCCACTGGGGAGTGGTTGGCGGTGGGGATGGAGAGCAGCAACGTGGAGATCCTGCACGTCACCAAACCGGACAAGTACCAACTGCACCTGCACGAGAGCTGCGTCCTCTCCCTCAAATTCGCCTCCTGCGGTAGGCATGGATCCCCCGGGCCTGGATTTGGGACCTTGGGATGGGTCTCCTCTCCCGGATGCATCTTGCTGGGGAGCAAGTGCTGGTTCCGTATGTGGATGCCAGTATTGCTTGGGAGAAGGGGTGCTCTGGAGCAACCCCTGTGGCAGTGATGCTGGGATGATCCTCTGGATCCCTTCGGTGCCTCCCATAGGGAAGTGGTTCGTGAGCACGGGGAAGGACAACCTGCTCAACGCCTGGAGGACGCCCTATGGAGCCAGCATCTTCCAGGTACAGGAAGGTTGCTCAGTGCATCTAAATGTACATAGTAATAGAGAGAGAGAGCTATAGGGATGTATATAGCAATGTATTAGCAGTCAGAGAATCATGGAATGGTTTGGCTTGGAAGGGACCTTAAAGCTCATCCAATGCCACGGGCAGGGACCCCTTCCACTGGAGCAGCTCCAACCTGGCCCTGAGCACTGCCAGGGATGGGGCACCCAGTGACCAACGTGGTCCCTGTGGGGTTCCCCAGGATGGGGGCAGGTCCTTGCTCTGTGTTTCCTCTTCTCCTTCCCTTCTCCCTTCTCTCAGTCCAAGGAAACCTCATCCGTCCTCAGCTGCGACGTCTCCACCGATGACCAGTTCATCGTCACTGGCTCTGGGGACAAGAAGGCCACGGTCTACGAGGTCATCTACTGAGAGCAGGAGGTGGCAGGCAGACACACGGACACCCCATGGATGGATGGATGAGGGGGGGGGCTCTGCCCACCCTGCTCCTGCCTTCCCAAAGCAGATCCGGGCCAGCCGAGGCAGAGGAGCGTGGCCAGGGCTGGAGGTGGCCCCGGGCCGATGTCACACAGGGCTGGGTGATGGCAATGGGGACTTGCTCCTTGGTTTGGGCTCTGTTTGATGGATGGGGGGACCTGGGGGGTGGGGGTGGGGGTGTTTAAGGATTTTGGGGGTTTATTTGGGTTTTTTTTAGTTTATTTTTTCACTTTTGGGAGGTTATTTTGGTGGGGGTCGGTTGGGGGAGGCGCTGGGGCCATGGGCTCCATCCTCAGCACCCTTGGGTGGGCCTCCTGGGCTGTATTTAATAATAAAAGCAAGCAAAAGCAGAGTTCTGCCTGGTCCTGAGCAGCTCCCTTGGTGCTGCGTGGCCACGGGATGGAGCCAGGAGAGGATGGAGCCAGGGCTGCAGAGGCTCTGCCATGGCAGGAAAAGCTGTTCCATCACTGCTGCTCCTGGACCCCCAACTCCCCTTCCCAGCCCGTTGCCCCATGGGGCAGCACTGGTTGGGGACCCCTGTTCCATGATGGGATGTGATGGGAGCTTCTGTTCCCCCCGCCACAACGGCTCCTGCATTCCAGTTCTATGGGCTTCAAGGGGCAGGGATGCATTGCTCCAGGATGATGTTTCAATCTGAGCTTTGGGCTGGTGCTTAGACAGGAGAAAAGGAATAAAAGAAAGAAATAAAGGAAAATCAATTCTCTGAGCATCCCCAGGGAATTCTGCAGGCAGCTGCATGGAAAATACCTGCAGAGCCCGGCTGCTGCCTGGAAGATGATTCACATCCCACCGAGGGCATGGAGCTGGGTACCAAACACCCAGTGCAGGCATCTCCTTGCTCTCCTTTGGGATGGATGGACCACAAAGGAATCCAGGGCCACATTCCCAGCCCTGCTGCCCACCCGTGGTGCCTACCAGCCTCTGGTCCTTATCCTTGACGGGCATCATGCTCTGATTGGAGGGGATGGATACAGGATTCCCAGGCATCTCCCAGCTGCTGGGCTCCAAGGGGGGGTCCTGGGGGAAGAAGAGGTCTCTGGGGAGCAGAAAGCCCATTCCCTCTGCACAAGGGCAGGAATTCCAGCTCCAGCACAGGCAGGGAGCTGAGGAAGGGCCTCTTGGCAGCCCCTCACCAGCATTCCAGAGGCACGGCCACCCACCAGGAATCACACACTCCATTAGGGCTGGGATCTTTATCACCACCATTACACCAAGGAGCAGTTTTAGAGGGGTTGTTATACACAAGTCCTGGTGCTCCTTCCAGCGCTTGGATTTCCTTGGGAAGTGGCAATAGACAAAAAAGGAATCAAATCCCAATCACATGCAGTGATTCCAGGGGAGGAAAAGAGATGTCCCCAAACCCAAGAATAGCTGGGGCTGGGATCTGCTGCGGTGGTTGTACTGGGAATGCCTGGAATTCCATGCTGGAATACGGGCAGGAGCTCAGTGTGCTCATATTAAGGCTGCTCTAAGACCAGGCGCTGTATGAGACTGTATGGGATACCCTGTGAGCTCTCCCGCAAAGGCAGCCCAGCATCCCTGCCTGTTCCTGCCACCTCCATGTGCACAAGCTGCCAGCCCGGCTCCCTGGGGCTCTCATCCCAGCTTATCAACCTCTCCATATGGGAGAAGGGGCTGAAAAGGGATTGTGAGGCAGAGCCAAGCCTGCGGCTGGCAAAGCTGAGCCCTGGCTGGCACCGCCTTCCACCCGGAGCTCTGCGAGCCGGGATCAGCCTCGGCTGGCATCAATCCGCTCCTGGCGCATGGTCCAGGAGGATGCTCCTGCCCAGAGCCTCATGGTCCAAGGCTGGAGCAAGGAGAAGGGGCTGGAAATCACATCCCGTTGTCCATGGGCAGTGTGGATTCTCTGCTGTCTAAGGGGGGATGAGCACATGGGTCCTCCTTGGGGAACCTCTATCCACTGTACTTTGGAATCTCTTCCCTGGATGTAGCGGTGGAGGGAATGAGCCATCCACCCATCCGAAACATCCCGAATAACACCCACCCTCTTTCCTTAGGAAGCCACCTCCAAAGCCCTGCTTGGAAACCCTCCGAGGCTTTTCACATGGACAACAGCAGGGATCCCCCTCCTGGAGCTCCGGGAAGATGGGCCAGGAGTTTGCTGCAAACCTGGGCACTTGGGGATGGTTTTGCCTCCTATGGATCACATCAGCATTGGGAGGGAACAAACTGGTCCCAACCTCTTTTCCCCTGGGAAAGGGGATGGAGAGGGATGTGGTACCTTGCGCTCAGCACCGCATCCCTGCTCCACACCGCGGATGTGGCTGTAGCCACAGCACCAGGGATTAACCCACCTTATTCGGGGGGGCTTTGCACCCTCCAGCCCTGCCAAGGGGGCAGCTTCGGGCTGTGCCCAGGGGATTTGCTGCTGGAAGCACACCAGGAGCAGTCAGAACAGTCCCTGGAGGAGCCTGCATAGGAGCATCACTGCGGCTGCTGCATCCCTGCCCATTCCCGGTCCATGGAGCCAGCAGCCAGACTGGGCTGTGGAGTTAACTCAACCCAGGAGCATCCTGAGCGCTGCTTTAATGATGGTTAAATATTGATGCTGTTTGTAAAGCACTCGGTGATCCTGAGAGGAGGCGGCACCCGTCAGGATGAGGGATGAGGAATGACGAGGCACCGCCGGGCTCTGCATCCTCAATTCCCTTTAGGGGTCCCACAGGGGCTCGAAGCAGCATCTTCCCTTGGCTTCAGGCATCCGATCTCTGCTTGGTGTAAACCTTGGCGAGAGGGGGACCGGGGTGCAGAGATCTAATGAGCTGGATCTGGGAATGCCATTCCCAGTGTCGTTCCCATGCTGGGGACACGGAGGAGCAGCAGGAAACAGGGACAGTAGGCAGCAGGATTCCCCCCCCCAGTGCACCTCCGGGATGTCTGCCCTGCATCTTCTCCCCCTTACCTCGGTTGTCCCCATCCACGTCCCCCTTTGTGTCCAGTGTCCCCAGAGGGGCAGGAGCCACCGGGGTGCGGATGGCGCTCGGCCGATAGCACCATGGAGGGATGGGAATGGCTCCAAGCCCATCCCATCCCCTCCATCCAATTCCCAGCACCTCTATGGAGGAGCCCAGAGCTCCCACCTCAGTGTAAATCCCTGTGCATCCTGCTGGGATTTCCCAAGCTGCTGCCAAGGGAGGTCCATGCCCAAGCACCCCCCCTCCCCAGCGCATGGGAGGGATCCCGACTCCTGAATCCCTCGGTGGATCCCGGCCAAGCCGAGGTCTGGGAGCTGTCAGTGCTGCCCCATCCCATGTTGGCTTTGTGGGCTGGCAGGGAGGGAGCGGAGCCACCAGCGCTGGCCACGGGCCACCAGCACCGCTTGCTCCCTCCTGCACATCCAACCCAGACCCAAGGGGGATGCGAATGGATTCAGTCCCGTCCCCCCCCCCCACCTCCCGGCATCTCCCTGAGCTCCCAAAGCAGGGAATCCCGATCTCATCCCTCCTGCTTTGTGTACGGGGGCAACAGCACCCAAGGACACACACAGGGGACCTGCGCCCACGCAGAGCCGGGAGCTGGACATGGGATGAGCTCCTCCAAGCCCTTGGCCGTCACCTCAACCTCATCACCTCCTCAAGCACTTCTCACCTCGTGGGCAGAGTCCTGGCTCCGCACGGCTTGGGATATCCCTGGATCCCAGTCCTGGGGGCGGTGCCAGCCCTGGATCCCAAGCCCAGCGCCGGGTCCCAGCCCCAGCGGAGCCGGGAGCGCGTAGGGATGGCAGGAAAGCGCTGTCGGGGCTCCGGGGCCTCTCTCGCCGTTAACAAAAGGAGCAAGCTCGGAGGGGCTGAGCCAGCTGGAGGAACATGGCAGTTGACTTGGCACTTTGTCAGGCACTGCTCCAAACTAATTTCCCTGGCAGCGAGCCCGCGATGACGGGATTGATAACTCTGGAGAGGGAAAGCAAATTAACGCTGGAACAAAAGGGGAAGCAGGAAAAGGGTGAACACTTCCCCCCCCCCCGGGCTCCGGGAGAGGGAAAGGGGATTAAGGAGAAAGAAAAGAGAAAGACAATTCCTTTGCCTCTGGGCTCCGGCTCCTGCTGTTTCCTCCAGGCTCACTCCTGCTTCTGGCGCCCCAGGGAGCTGCTTAACACCATAGAATGGGTTTGGGTTGGAAGGGACCTTAAAGCTCCTCCAGCCCCAACCCCTGCCACGGGCAGGGACCCCTTCCACTGGAGCAGCTTGCTCCAAGCCCCTGTGTCCAACCTGCCCTTGAACACTGCCAGGGATGGGGCAGCCACAGCTTCTCTGGGCACCCTGTGCCAGCGCCTCAGCACCCTCCCAGGGAAGAGCTTCTGCCTAAGAGCTCATCTCAGTCTCCCCTCTGGCAGGTTCAAGCCATTCCCCTTGGCCTGTCCCTACAGGCCCTTGTCCCAAGCCCCTCTCCATGTTCCCTGCAGCCCCTTTAGGCACTGGAGCTGCTCTAAGGTCTCTTGCCCAAACCATGGTGTTGTCACCTTTGGGGGACCCAAATCCGTGCGGCTTTGGGTCCCCATTCCCGCTGTGTCCGTCCCCCCCCCATGTCAACCTTCACCCAGCTCAATGGACAGCACAAACTGGGGTGGTTTCCCCTTGGGACCCTCACTCAGGACCTGCCACCCCAATTCCCAGCTTCACACCACCCCTCTGCCCATTCCCTCACACCAGAGCCCCCTTCTCCAAGCTCTCCTGCCCCTGTGCTGAGCCCCATGCGCCCCATCCTGCCCGAACACCCCATTCCCCCCATTCTCTGGAAGTCTCCCGGTCACCCCATCCCTTGCTTCCACCCAAATGGGGGTGCTACACCCGCAGCTCCGCTCCCCCCGCCCCTCACCCGTTGCATTGAGCCTGCAGGGACTGAAATTCCTCCTTGATGCTCTCACAGCTTCCCAGGACCGGGAATTCGACGGGATTGAAGCTGCGCCTCCACCACCTCCAGGCTCCCTCCTGCTCCCGGTATGTACCAGGAGCCACCCCTATGGGAACACCCCGAGTGCCCCGGTCCCCGGAGCTCCACGGGTGATACCGGACACCGCGGGCGGGTGGGGGCAGCCCTGGAGCAGTGACCGAACGGAACCGACCGGGCTCTGTTCGCCTTCCTCCTCGCACCGGCACCACCTCTCCCGCCCGTCCGGAGAGGAGCCGGAGCGGGAGCATCCGCATCCCCCGGGAGCGGCACCGGCAGCCGGCGGGGGCACGGGGACCACAACCGAGCTGGGGACCCAGGGCTTTGGACCGGGGGGAGCACCGGGACAGGGACCGGGACTGGGACCGGGACCATGACTAGGACTGGGCCTGGGACCGGGACTGGGTCTGTGAGTGGGACCGGTACTGGGACCGGGACTGGCACTGGGACCGGGACCATGACTGGGACTGGGACCGGTACTGGGACTGGGACCATGACTGGGACCGGGACTGGGACAGGGACTGGGACCGGGACCGGGTCTGTGAGTGGGACCGGTACTGGGACCGGGACCGGCACTGGGACCGGGACCATGACTGGGACTGGGACCGGTACTGGGACTGGGACCGGGACCGGGACCGGGACTGGGACAGGGACTGGGACCGATATTAGGACGGAGACAGGGACTGGGACTGGGTCTGTGAGTGGGACCGGTACTGGGACCGGGACTGGCACTGGGACCGGGACAGGTACTGGGACTGGGACCGGTACTGGGACTGGGACCGGTACTGGGACTGGGACCGGGACTGGGACCGATATTAGGACGGAGACAGGGACTGGGACTGGGTCTGTGAGTGGGACCGGTACTGGGACCGGGACTGGCACTGGGACAGGGACTGGGACCGGGACCGGGACTGGCCCTACCGGGATGTGGGAGGGGCCTCGTCTGTTGTGGGCGGGACCTCATCGGCTGTGGGCGGGGCTTCACTGTGTGTGGGCGTGGCCCCGGTCCCCCCCCCCTCCCCCGGTACCTTAATCATCTTCACGACCCTCATCTGCGACGGCCGCTCCTGCCATTGGCTGCCTCTGCAGCAGCGCTAACCAATCGCCCTGCGGCGTTCCCACATGGGCTCGTGACGCCTCACCCAGGGAAGCCCAATGAGAAGCGAGCGGAGGCACCGCGGGGCACGCTGGGAGTTGTAGTTCTCTGCCGGTGGCTCCGGGAGCCGCCGCCTCTGCCCGGGTCCTGCCGCCCGGTGCCGCCGGGGCCCTCGGGGCTGGAGCCGGTTCCTTGCTGCGGGCCCGGAGCGGCGGGGCCGGGACCCCGGTGCCCGGGGGGGGGGGGCGGAGCGAGTGAACTACGGTGCCCACAAGACCTTGCGGCTGCCACTCAAAGTAACGTGGGGCGGTGGAGCCCGGCGGAGGCTCCGGGGTCCAACCGGACCCACACGGTCCCAAGCGGGCAACGGGACCGTCTCCATCCCCATTGCGTTCCCTGTGCGTGGCATCCCCAAGCTCCAGCGCCATCACCTCCGTGTTACCGCCCTAGGGCTGCGTCCTGGAGCTCTGTTTTAAGTGGGTTTCCCCGCACCGGGTTGGGTTTTATTTGAGGAAAGCGGGTTTATTCCCAAGCTGGAGCCATTCCGGCTCGTGTTTCGAGGGAAGGAGACGCTGCAATGGTGGTTCCCGGCCCCGAGCTCCAGGTGAACCCGGAATGATGGAAGCCGCACACGTCTTCATCACCCTCCGTTAATGATTGACGGGGGCCCTGGAGCGGGACGGGCTCTAACCCAGAGGTGAATGCGCTGGGGTTGAGGAGGAAGGAGCCAGGGTTAACCCCTTGCAGCCCCAGGCTGCAGCGAAGGGAGCGGGTCCCGCTCCTCCCTCGGGATACAGGATGCTCGGCCCCCGGGCTCCGCCGCTCCCTTGAGCCCCAAAGGATGCGGGTGTTTGAAATCGCTGCCAGGAGCGAGAGGCGAGGGCTGGAAACAGCCCCTGCTGCTGATAACCAACCCAAAGCCCACGCTTCGGGATGCCCGGAAGCGCCGTTTGAACCCAGAGCCAAGGAAAACAGGGATCAGCCCCGAGGATTCCACCTCTCGGGTGCTTCCTGGGGCACTGGGACACAGCACCTCCTGCCCTGAGCTCTGTGCTGCGGGGCCAGGAGATGACCGCGATGCTTCTAACCCATCCTGTTTCCAGCTTGAATGAGGAGCCTTGAACTCAGTTCCTGGCACCAGCGTCAATGTCCCTGGGCATTTACACCAGCAGCTGGCACAAACAGGAGCCTTCTTCTGGCTGGAGCCTGGCCTGGAATGAACACGAGCTGGGAAAGGAAAGGCAGGGAAGGGATTGGCAGCGAGGCAGCAAGAGCCGAGCCAAAGCTGTCCAGGGACCAAACCCAGGTCCCAGCCTGGGTCTCCCCATCACCACTGGGGGGGACAGCACCCACAGAAGGGACACGGGAGCCCTTGGAGCAGGGGGTGGTCTCTGGCTCTGCCTTCGATCCGGGTGTTGGCTCCTGTTTGCACTTCCCAGCTCTGAGTGGGTTTGAATTATTGATGCCTCTTTTAGCTTTTATCTGGCGCTGGCTGCCGGCAGGGGCTCGGCGTTCCTGCATTAGTGATGGATTGGGAAGGAGGCCCCCGCTCCGCAGCATTCCTGGCTCGCAGGCTCGGCCATTGTCTCAAGGAAAGCTGAAAACTGAGGAGGGTGGGAGCGGGAGGGGGATGCGGTGGGGTCTGTCCTATGGGATAGGAACCTCCTTCACTCAGGGAAGAGCCGGCACCGGCTCCCCTCGGATGCAGGTTGATGACCCCCCAGACAGGTGGAAAAGATGGGAATGAGCAGAGGTTTGCCAAGCCCAGGGCAGCTGGAAGCAGGAATTGGTGTCAAACGCAGGCTAAACGCTGGGCTGCTCTGTGGGATGCTGATGGCCGGGGTCCTGCCCTCCACAACCGGTGGGACGCTGTCACTGGCTTCTTCTCCATCCCCATTCAATGAGCCAAGGTTTTGCCGTGTGTTTCCAAGGCTCCCGGTGCCAGGAGAGCTGATTCCCAGCCCTCTTTTCCCATCCTGTATCCCACACAAGGATCAAGAGTTTCTCTGCAGGAACCAGGCTGAAAGCACGCAGAGAACAGCTTTGGAGGCCCCACATCACCCACCAGCACCAAGCTCTTATTCCCAGTTCTCCCATAGGAAACAGCCAGAGCAGGGGCAGGAGCAGCCCCAGCCCAAAGGGTTCCCATCGGGAACCTGCTCACCCAGCACCAGTGAGGCCCTCGGAGCAGCCGCAGGACCATGGGATCCGGATTGGATCATGTGGTTGAGGCGGGATAACGGGAGCGTTGTCCATAGCCTCTGTAACCCATCCAAAGCCACAGCAGGGCTGTGCCAGGCCTGGATTGAGCCTCCTACCATTCCCTCCATGCTCACTTTGCACCAGGGAAGGTGTTGCAGGTGCTTGTGCACTTCGCTCCATAGACCCACAGCATCACCCCAGGGACAGAGCCTGCCCCAGACCTGAGCTGGTTCAGCGAATCCCAGCAAATCCCATTAAATCCCAACCTCGGGGCTCATCCTGATGCATGCACGGTGGCCACTGCTCCCCTTCTGGCTCTCACCAGGGTCCCATTGGTGTCACTGAGATCCCTGCAATGGTTCCTTCCCAAGGGAAAGATCTTTTCCCACTCCCATCTGGCTTGGGAGATGCACAGGGATGATGTTACCAGGCTCTAATGATGGAGAGCCAATTCCATCACAGCAATCCCAGCCCTAGGGCACCATGGGTCAGATATTCCAGAGGGGCCTCAGCATCCACAGGGAAAATGAACCCGCGGAGCAGAGTTGGGCAGCCCATAGGGCCCATTCCATGAGTTACCAAAGCACAGTGCTCCTTCTCCAGCCTTCCTCACTTTCCATCCGGAGAACTCCAGGTCCCTTTTGCCATCGCCCGCTTTCCCTTTGCTCTCCAGCTTGTTCTGGCTATGCCCAGGGATTCCTCCTTGCCATGGCTCTGTCAGAGTCCAGCCAAAGCCCTAGCATGGGCACAGAGCTCCATGAGGATGCCTGTAGCATTCCAGAGCGGGATGCAGGCAATGAAGATGCGCCTTGCTCTGAAGCCAGAACCAGAGGTACCAACTTAACCCCCCTCCTATGGCGACTTCAAGGCCAAGTCCTGGGTTTCCTGCTCTCCCACTGCCATTCCCATGCGGAGGAGCAGGAAACCCCTCAAAGCCACCCCACAGGTGACAAGAAAGCAGAGCTTTAACCAACCTTCTTATTTCTTTATTTGAAAGGCACAGCTTGTACGTCCTCGATACAGCATCTTCAGGTT
Organism: Pezoporus wallicus; assembly: GCF_028554395.1. Classification (NCBI taxonomy): domain Eukaryota; kingdom Metazoa; phylum Chordata; class Aves; order Psittaciformes; family Psittacidae; genus Pezoporus; species Pezoporus wallicus. The sequence continues at coordinate 12,802 of NW_026635346.1, read as the reverse complement.
CCTCTTATTACAGGTGATGAAACACAAAAAGCAAACCGAGATCTTCCTAAAGGACTATATACAAACCCCAGGCCCTCACCTCAGCTAATTCTTCCCTCTGGTTTAGTTCCATTGGTGGGGTGTTTAGAAGAGACGTTAGCGCACGGAGACCAGAACAGAGAAAAGCCACTGCATCCTCTACACAGGGATGGGGAGGAAGGACCAGGATGGGCTCTGGCTCTGCCTGCCCCCATCACCCTGAGCCCCCCCCCCCCCGAGCTGGGTGCTGTTCCCAAAGGGAAGCGGGTGGTGGAGGCTCCATCACCAGCCCCAAAGCCAAGGAGCAATCCCATGGGAACGGTTAAAAACAGATAACATGCAGAACAGCAAGGTGCCGGCCTGGAGTTAGTGCAGGAGGAGCATGGGGTGGAGGGGGAGCGATGCGACGAGATCAAGAGCGCTTGGGCAAGGAGGAGATGGGATCGGGGCAGGGAATTGTGCAGCTCAAGGGGCAGCTTTAAATACCACGGAGGAGAGAGAGCAGAGGGGAGCCACTGAGGAGCAGGGATGCGGCCCCGGAGCAGCCCAAGCCAGGCTGCGGCTTGGGAACAGGGATAAGGGAAGCCAGGCTGGGCGCAGGGGGAGAGCACGATCGGCCACACGGTCACTGCTACGGCGCTTGCGGAGCAGCCCGGCTGCAGGGATGGGGATGGGGGACATCATCCCCCAGGCTCTGCTTCCAATGGGAACAGGCCTGGAAAAGCTGCCACCAACACCCCCCTCCCCTTTCCCCTTTCCCCAGCTTCTGCTGCACAGCAACTAGAGAGAGATACTGCATCTTGCATTAACCCGCTTCCCCCCCACCACCCCACAACCAACCCCCCCCATACCCCAACCCCGGCTGCCCCCCCCTTCCCCAGGTCGCTCTAATCCGACTTCTCCCCATCGTCGTCTTGGTGGGCGTCCCCGTCGTGGCCGTTCTTGTCCTCCTTGGAGAGATGAGCTTGGGAGCCCAGGGCCGAGAGCGAGAGCAGCCCCGTGCCAGCGCTGACAGCCGGGAGCGCCGGCGGCTGCAGCCCCACGGGCAGCGGGGTCAGGGGCAGAGCGAGGGCTTGGAGCTGCGAGAGCTGATGGGCTTGAAGCTGCTGCTGTAGGGAACGAGGGGCAAGGCAGGGAGACAGCAGAGGGGCATCGTCATTTGGGAGCGCACTCGGAGGCAGGGATGGGGATGCTAAAGGGAGGCTGAGCCAGGCTGGAAGCTCATTCAGGGGCCTGGCGGGCAGCAGAGCCTCCAGGGAGAAGGGGAAAAGGAGATTCCCGAGGCTTTGGAGCAGCAGGACACAGCCACGAGCCCGCAGGACATCTGGCCTCGGTGCTCCAAGGATGCAGTTAAAGCCCTCGGGAACAGATGGTGCTTGCAAACCCAAAGCTCCTCTCCTTGCATCCCGCTGGGATGGAGGTGCCCACATCGGAAAACACCGGCTCAGCGCATCCCTTCCTCATCCATGCACGTGGAGCAGCCCGTTCCCAGCTCCCACCTGCCCTGCCCAGCTCTGTCCCAGAGGCCAAAGGCACCGATTCCCATCCCTCCAAACCCGAGCTAAACATGCATCACGTACACGGATGATGGAGTTCAGTTCTGGTGCTGTGACCTGCTTGGCCCGTTCAATGGCTCCCAGGACTTGCTGCTGATGCTGCAAGCGAGGAGAAAACAGAGGGATTCGGGAGCAGTTCCAGTGGGAACAGGGAAGGAGAACCCAGGTCTGACACACACAAGGTGATGCAGAGCAAACAGTGAGCCCTAAACCCAGCAGCTCTTGGGAAGCTCCTTGGGACACATCCTGGGTGCAGGCAGGAAAAGCAGCTCTAGCACACAATCTAAAGGGCAACTGCCCTTGCTCATCTGGGAGCAAAAGGTCTCCAAGCTCCAGGCCTGTCCATCACACTCCAGCAAGTGGGTTCTGCTTCCCAACAAGTGGGTTCTGCTTCCCAACAAGTGGGTTCTGCTTCCCAACAAGTGGGTTCTGCTTCCCAACAAGTGGGTTCTGCTTCCCAACAAGTGGGTTCTGCTTCCCAACAAGTGGATTTTTGCTTCCCAATTTGGCAGCAGGACAGGGCTGGGGAAGGGTTTGCATTAAGATGCAAAAGGCTTCGTTGTGGCTTTGCTGTCAGGCGGCTCTGATGGGATCCGCAAGCCACTGCGTCCTTCCCAAGCACAGGAAAACCACAGCCTGGCCCCAGCCCCGGAGCTGCTCAAAGGCCTCCAGGCCTTGAATCCGTCCCCATGCAGGGCTGAGAGCAAGGGACGTGGTTTCCCATCCCAAACCCAAGGCCCAGGACTCACCTCTTGGGACAGGTAGGGCAGGACCTGAGCGCAGATCCCATTTAGCCTCTTGACGATTTCAGCCTGGAAGGTGGCAGGAGCAGAGAGGAAAAGCATCAGGAGATGCTCAGCACCGCCTGCCCCAACTTCCCCATCCCCACAAGCTGTGGCTGCCCCATCCCTGGCAGTGTCCAAGGCCAGGCTGGACACAGAGGCTTGGAGCAAGCTGCTCCAGTGGAAGGGGTCCCTTCCTCCAGTTGGATACCCCTGGAGTGACTGAGGGCAAAGCAGAGCAGCCAATTCCCCCCCCCTTCCCCTTGGAATTCAAGCACTTGGAAACACCTCTACCCCTACCTGTTTGTGCATTTCAATATTGAGCCCGTAGGACATCTCATAGTACTGCAGAACAGGAGAGAACAAGAGAAACTGTTAAATCTCCACCAGGTAAAGCAGTTCCATAGAGCACTGCTGGGAACTGCTACTGCTTTCCCAAGCAAGGGCTGCTACAAAGGCTGGGCAAGGCTCAGGGCTCCATAGACTTCCATATCCACAGCCAAAAGAGGCAGCTGGACTCCATGAGCTCTGCCTGGCCAACATCCTAAAGCCCACGTGGCTGCTCCAGCAGCAAACGGAAGGGATCACAACCGGGCTTCACAAGTACAAGCAGCACATCCAGCTGCACACAGCTCCGGATGCTTGGGAAGAAGCCCTATGGAACCCCCCTCACCCCAAACCACACCACATCCAATAAATCCCACCCAGACCCCCCTCCCTGCACAGCAGCAACATGCGGCTCCAGAGCAATCTCTTGGCAGGAGAAGCTAATTCCTGACCCCTGGAAGAAGCTGGTTGAAGGCTGATGCTTGAGAGCGTTTCAACGTCTCCTCCCTTAGCCTGCAGGCTGCAAGCCTGATGCTCCCAAAGGGAAGGAAAACCTCACGTTTCATTCGAGGAGAAGGATGCTGCTGGATTGGTACCGATGCCACAAGCCTGGAAGCGCCTGGTTCGGCATCTCCCTGATCCCAGCCTGCTCTCACCCCACTGCTGGCTCTCTCCAGGCCTCTTTGCATCATCCTGGAGACTGAGCAGGAAGCAGGAGCCCGACCCCCTAATTGTGACTTCTTCACCAGGCAGAGCAGCTGGAGCAGGATCCCTCCTCTCCGCTTCCCGTCATTCCCTGGGATGGGAAACGGCGGCTCCGGCTCAGCCCCGCAGGATGAGGCAGGAGCAGCTGCACCTGCAGAGCCGCCAGCACTGCACATGGAGCTGCAGCCCCTTCCCTTCTGCTGCTGCTGGTACCCGAGCCCATGCTGGGGACTCCCCACCAGCGCTCAGCCCCACCTGAGCTGAGCATCCATGTGAGGCCCAGGAGCGATCGCCTCCCTGTTAATCCATAAGGAAAGCCGTGACCTCTTCTCCTCATCCCCAGCCCCAAGCACTCTTTGGTCCCCATAGCCCGAGTCCAGCCATGCAGGAGGATGGAAGGACCAACTCCCTCATTCCTGGTTTGCCGGTCCTAACACCGCTCCAAAGAGCATCTTTCCACACCTTATCTCTTCCTTCCAGCAGCAAGTGGGCACCAGCTCATCCCTATGGATGGTACCACACCTCCTGGGAGCTACTTGATGGGAACAGAGCAGCCTGGCATCCCTGCCTCTCCTACAAGGGCTCTTCCATGCACAGGAGCACAGAGGTGTTACCTGCCTGCAGGAATACAGCCCTTTCCTGGCAGATTTATCCTTGGATCATGGCTAATCCTTACCACACTTTATCAAACACAGGCCGCGATGAACCTGGAGCCCCCGGACCTGCAGCTCCTTCTGCAGGTGCTTGCGTGCTCTCACTTCCCCCAGCCCATAGGGACTAAGGTCAAGGACCCCCTCCCATCACCATCATGGAGCAGTCAACTTCCTTGTGTGCTTCCCTGCACTTCAACCCCACAAAACACAGGGAAAGCCCCGTTTGGAGCCAAGTCAGACCTCACAACCTGGAACTCCACCAGGCAAAGGCTCCGTGCCCATGTGGACACAGGCACCCGCATCCCGCTGTGTGTCGTCCCCCTCCCCATACCCATAGCACCGGGGCCGGTCCTCACCATGACGTAGTGACGCTGCATCTCGGATTTCTCACTGGCCAGTTTGTCACATTCCAACTTCAAGCTGGAAAAGCCAGAAAACAGTCAGGAACCCAGAGCCAGGAGGAGAGAGGCATTGATGGCCACAGAGCAGCTGCTTCCTGGCTGCTCTATGGGGTGGGCAGAACCAGGCTGCGCCTGCGATGCTCCCACTACAGCCCCACTAAGATGAGCTCAGGAGAAGCAGCACGAGGTTATCCACAGCCGGACACCATCCTCTCCCTCCCCATTCCAAGCAAATCCAGTGGTGAGAAGCAGAAAGCTGGGCACAAGCCAGCCCAGGAAGGGGTTTGCCTTTCCTCAACTGGCAGCTGGGGACAGCTTCTGGCACGGGCTTGCCTGCAGCACTCAAAGGGATGCTCCGGTCCAACTTCCAAAGCAAAGGCAGATCCGTTTGGGAATGGTGGGAGGGATCCATCCACGAGAAAGGATTCCCCCCCCCCCCCCCCCGTTCTTCACACCCTTCAGGAAAGTGCTGCTGCTCCCAATGTTTTATGAGGCTCAGGCCGGGGTTTTCTGTTTCCAACAAGAAACAGCTTCACCTACACAAAACCTGCTTCTTCCCGAGCGGATTAAGTCCAGGAAGGTGGAGCGGGGAGGGGGGGGGGGTGGGCTAGCCTTCCCTTTCCAGCGGGAATGCTCCTTGGGCTCCTCCACTGGCCCTGGGAACACCAGGAAACAGCCATTTCCCAGCAGTTTCAGTGCTGGAATGACACACCGCGGCAGAGCCGGTTGCGGGTCAGCAGCGGGATTCCCACACACATTCCCCCCCCCCCCCCATTCCCCCAGGAGAGCGTTTGGATCCAAACGCTCCCTCGCAGCACCGGGAATGGCAGCCAGCGAGGAGAGCCTGGGCCGAGGATGCCGAGGGGAGGATGCTCGCTCTCCCGGTGCGGATGCGCTTGACCCCGTGCTACGGGCGCCGCTCCCGCATCCCGCAGACACCGGGGCAGAGCGGAGCGGTGCGGAGGGCACGTACCTGTGGTACTGGGCCTGCAGGAGCTGGAACTCGTCCTTGATGCGGTCGCAGGAGTCGGAGGTCGTGAACTTGAGCTGCTGCGGCAGGTGAGAGGAGCCCTGCAACGACCGGACACGGCGCTCAGCGCCGGGGGCCGCACCGACGGACCCCCCGTTCCCCCCCCCCATCCCATCCCCTCCATCCATCCCCACATCCCCGCCCCGCGCTCAGGCCCGCAACGCGCCCAAGGTCACCGATGGGGCCTCCCCATCGCTACCGGGCTATGGGGCGACCCCCGAGGGGTTCCCGTTGCTTTCCCCCCCCCCACCACCACTAAACCCACCCCGGTGCCCGGCCCCGTACCGAGTGCCGGCTTTGTGGAAACATCATGTCAGGCTGCGGAGCGGCCCGGTCCCGCTCCCCGCTCCCCGCCCCGTTGGTCCCGGTGTCCGCTCAGCTCCGCTCCGCTCCGCTCCCCTCCGCCGCCTTTGTCCGCGCCGGGCCCGCGGCCGCCCCGGCCGCGCCGTTCGCCCCTCGCCGCTCCCGCCGCCGGCGCCTATTGTCTAATGGCGGCTGCGGCTCCGGCTCCGTCCTGCGGCTGCTCGGCACCACCTGCAGCCGCCGCCGCCTCCCCGGCCCGGGCGGGCCCACGGCCGCTCCCGCCCCCGTCGGTCCCCGCCCCCGTCGCGGCACCGGCACCGGCACCGGGGCCGCGCAACCGGACGGGGCCTTTCCCCCCCCTCCGCTCCCGCAGCTCCCCGGGTCCTTCCTCGCCGCCGGGGTCGGGGCTCTGTCCCGCTGAGCCCCCCCCCCCCCTTCCACCAAGGCCTTGGGGCTGCCCCACAGCCGGGTGATGCTGGGATGGAGCGGGGTTACCGGTACCGGTACCATTGGGCCAACCAGGGGAGAGAATCGCGGTGCCTGCATCCCGGCATCGTTAAAGGGAAGGGGAAGCTTCAGTGTTAATGGAGCCGCTGCTCCGGTTCCTCAAATCCTGGTGTGACACCGTAGGACTTGAACTGTTCCATGTGGGAAACACCATCCGAGGCGCCTGGGAATCCATCCGCAACCGGCCCCAAGCGAACCTCGCGTCTCCCAACAGAGAACGTCCTGCTCTGGAGGCCAAGCTCTGCCCTAAACCCGCTGCCTGAGGAGCGCTTGGTGTCCTGGGGGATCAACCGCATCCCTACGGAGAGCAGGGAGCTGGGGATTTAGCCACAGAGTCATTGCTGGAAGGACTTCGTGGCCTCCTTCAAGCCACGCACGCAACCGGGGCAGAGCTGAGGCAGGATCGGATCCTTGGACACCAGCCTGGGAATAACGGGCAGGAAGCGGGTTGGCGCATGGGGAGATGCTCAGCACCTCTCCTGGTTCAGAAGCACCCCCAGTTGTGGTGCTGGTGGCCTGGCCTGGCCTGGCATCAACATTAGAGTGAGGGTGCTGAGGCGCTGGCACAGGGTGCCCAGAGAAGCTGTGGCTGCCCCATCCCTGGCAGTGTTCAAGGCCAGGTTGGACACAGGGGCTCGGAGCTGCTCCAGTGGAAGGGGTCCCTGCCCGTGGCATTGGATGAGTTTTAAGGTCCCTTCCAACCCAAACTATTCCATGATTCCATGATTTTATAACTCACAGTTGCTCCCTTCCAAGCGGGAAATGAAATGTTCCTTTATAGGCTTTTATGGTGGCTACAAAATGTTCCATTTTCTCTTTTTTTTTGTTGTTGTTGTTTTTTCTTTTTCTCTCCTTCCTTTCTTCCAGGAAATGCTCTAATTTATGGGATAATCTTGGCAAATCCCAATCCAGGGGAACACAAACTCACTTGTGCCTTGTAAATGACTCTTTAATGTCTGTCTCCAGCAGGGCAATGCATCTGTGTGTGAAGAAGGGGGATTTTAACCGCCCTGAGCACGGCCTGGGCACAGCAAACCACGCATGGAGGAGCATCCCTAACCCCCCCTGGTCCAAGGGCTTGGTGTTGGAGGCTGGAAAGGGTCCCCAGCACAGGGCAAGCAGGACATGGGGGCTGGAGGAGCCGCTTGCACCTCTCCCATGGGATCCTGTTGGGAATCGACCTGCCGGGGAGGAAGATGCTGTGCCTTTAGCATCACTGCAAGGTGCTGTGGTACCCATGGGGAACTGCAATGTGCTTGCTGGCCTCCCCTAGCCAGAGCTTCCCCACGCTGAGCTTTGCTTTCCACCATGAGCATGTCCAGTTGGAAGCAGGAGCCTGTGCAGGGCTGGAGCATCCCCATGTTCCCACATCCCATGACATCCATGTCGTGCTCCTCAGATTCCCTGGGCACCGGTTACCTCCGACAGGGGCTTTATATTCAGCCTTGCTAATGGAGCAATGGGCTGTCCAATGGGCCCCAGCAGGAAGGGTTCATCCAGGGATGTCCCAGTGAGCCTGGAGCAACTTCCCATTCATTCCCAAAAGGAGCAGTCCAACAAAGGGGCCCCAGATAAAGCTGTTTCATGAAGAGCCTTTGTAAATGGTTCAGCTCTATCCCATGTAACAGCGCTGGTGCAAGACAGACACTTGCTTCTCTGAAGCTCTGGACTGAGTCATCTCAACGGCAAGGTAGGCTCTGAGATCCTGCTTTTATCCTGGGAATAAGGGCTCTGTTACCTGGAATTAAAGAGGGAGGAAGCCAAAATGGCAGGACCATTGGAGGTGTCAATGGCTCCTCCTTGGCCTCTCAGTGATGGGCTGGATGCTGCGGACTCTTTGCACTCCCACCAACCTCATCCAACCTCAGCTGCCACCCACCCACCAGCTCCTAACAAAGCCCATCCCTATGGAAAGCCCTCTCCAGGCATCTGGGAGGTGTCCTATGAGGCACAGAGCTTGCTGTTAGCTCCTCGCCACGCCGCTGGCGCTTCTCCCCTTCCAGCCTCCCTGTTTTCCCAGCCCAACTTCCCTGGGAATGCTGAGCTCCAGCTCCCTGCCCCATCCAGAGCAGCTCTGGTGGGAGCTGAGGCCACGCTGGCCCTTATCAGCCTTCTTATCAGAGGGATTATTGGCTTTTTATATTAAACCTTCTCCAGATAGCCTAATGCAATCGACCGTGCGCCTGGCAAGGGCTGTGATTTATAAGCCATGCCTCTCTGTGGTCTCCCCTTGACATAGAGGCTGTTTCCTCCTCTTCCTCCCCACCAGCACATCCAGCCAGGCAAATCCTCCTGATGTAGGGAAAAGCTGGAATCTTCCCCACATTCCAGGCTGCCCTGTGGAGGACAGATCCCCCCCATGGCACTGAGCCATGCCTATGCAGGTGGATGAGTGCCCAGGTAGGGAATGTCCTTAAGACACCAGTGGTGACAGCAGTGCTGGTGGCTGCATCCGTGTCCCCTGGCAAGCTTCCCCCTGTCCACTGCCACTTTTCCCACCTCTTCCTTGCAGGTGGGTGCTGCATCCCTCAGGGACACACAGTGAGCCCCAGCTTGTGCCTGTGGGCAGAAAGAGCCTTGCTCCAAGGAAAAGCCGTGCTCCAGGCAGGCTTTTTACAGCTGGTGCAGCATTCCCACCCTCTGATCCCGTCTCAGCAGGGATTTAAAAGGCTCCATTCCTCTCCTTCCCCTCTGCTTTGGCTGCAGACCCAGGAGGGGTGATTCTCCTCCTTTTTCCCAGGCAAAGTGCAAGGAGCAGCGGTTCATGCTCCTCACAGGAAGCAGGAAAGGGATCTGCAGCTGGAATTGCCTCTCCTGGGCCAGGGCTGGGCTGGCACCAAGGTCCAGGGAAAGAATAGAGAAACAGAGAGCTTGGAGCTAGAACAGGTCCAGGGGAATCCAGACCTTTGTACCATGGGTGTCCAGGAGCAGGAGTTGAATCCCTGAATCCCTCTGCAAACCAGACAGAGCCTGATGGTGATCCTAGGGGCTGGAATGAGCAGAGAGGCTTCTGCTCCAGGCCTGCCACGGCAGGGCCTCCCACCTCTCTCCTGTTTTCCTTGCTGGACAAAGGGAGCAATGAGAGATCAATCTGAAGGTCAAAGGGATCATCCAGGCTTTCCTCCTGCCTAACACAAGGCGGATAATCCCTCCTGATGATCCTGCATCCCATTGCTGCTGCCCCTGGGCAGGATCAGTGCTGGTCTGCAGGATGGGAGCTCCAGCAAAGGAATACTGCCATGAGTGCAGAGGTTTGCAGTGACTCCGGAATGGGAAGACGGACTGAGATTGCTGCACCCTGCGGGGGCCTGCACTTGGAATTCCAGGTAGGAGGAACGTTTCTTCCTGACCTCAATTTAGGACAAAACACCGGAGAATGAGGATTGATGGCACGAGGAGACTGTGTCTGGGTCCTTCTGCATCTCATAGGTACTCCTGTAGTGCCTCTTGTGGCCTCCTGGGAAGCATTTACCTCCAGTCCTGGATCCAGCCCCAGTATAAGGATGTGGAGCTGGTGGAGTGAGGCCAGAGGAGGCCATGGAGATGCTGCGAGGGCTGGAGCAGCTCTGCTCTGGAGCCAGGCTGAGAGAGCTGGGCTGGGGCAGCCTGGAGAAGAGAAGGCTCCTGAAGGGGAGACCTGAGAGCAGCTCCAGTGCCTGAAGGGGCTGCAGGGAACCTGGAGAGGAGCTTGGGACAAGGGATGTAGGGACAGGCCAAGGGGAATGGCTTGAACCTGCCCGAGGGGAGACTGAGATGAGCTCTTAGGCAGAAGCTCTTCCCTGGGAGGGTGCTGAGGTGCTGGCACAGGGTGCCCAGAGAAGCTGTGGCTGCCCCATCCCTGGCAGTGTTCAAGGCCAGGTTGGACACAGGGGCTTGGAGCAAGCTGCTCCAGTGGAAGGGGTCCCTGCCCATGGCAGGGGTTGGAGCTGAAGGAGCTTTAAGGTCCCTTCCAGCCCAACCCAGGCTGGGATCCTATGATTCACAGACCAGGATCTGCAGCATGGGGAAGGGGATGACTGAGCTGGTCCTGGTTTACAGAAGGTTCTCACTGCTCACACTTCACTGGTATGAAGATGCTTTCTTGCATTAAACAATACATCCCTTTCCTTTTCCTTCCTGTGAGAGCTGGGATGGCAACCACTGACCGTGCACTGCCCAGGCTTGCGTTAAGCAGTGGCAGGGTCCCATCCTGACCTGCTCCCCTTGGCGCTGGAGGAGAAAAAGGTGCTGGAGCTGGCAGCACCTCTGGCTTGCAGTGCCCTCCTGTGGGAGGTGAGGCTGGTGTGGGTGCTCCATCCTGGGGCTGATGGAGGTGGGTGCTGGAAGCTGTCCTCCTTGGAGCACATCCTCTCTGGGCCTGGGTCGTGCTCTCAGCAGTGGCAAGCCATGGACTACTCCAAGAGGTCCTTCTCTGCTGTTGGGGTCCCAGAGCTGGCTGCAGGACCATCAGTGGGGCTCCAGGCTGGATGGACAGCATCCTCTGGCACTGGAACAGAGCTGCTTTGCCTTGCTTTATAGGCCTTCAGCACCAGGAATTCATGGGGCCATCTCCAGCAAACCCAGAGAGCAGCCTGAACCCCTCTTGCTGCCCTTCTGCAGCACATCCCCCTGTGGGTGGGTGTGTGTGTGTGTGCAGCTGAACTGGGTGCCCAAAGCACCTGGTTTCTGCAGCAGGATGGGATCAGTTCGCGCTGTCTGGTTGCAAGATGCTTTTCTTTAGGCAAGGAAAACTGATGGAGCAGCTGCAGCAAACTGCAGCTGGCTTCTCCCTGCTCCAAGCAGCTTTTCCAGGAGGGCAGGAAGGGAAGGAGCAGACAGAGCATTGCTGCTTGGAGACCACCAGCTCTGTCATTCCTACCTCCACGGAGCAGGATTCATCAGAGCTGATGCCTAGCAGCAGGAGCCAAGTGGTCCAGAGGCTGGATGCAGATGTTGTTCCTCCTTTTCCTATGGCAACCAGTGCAGGAGCTTCTGGCCTTTAGGTTTTGCTCCTGCTCAAGGGAAGAGAACCCAAACAACAGCCTCTGGCACATAGCACCTTGTGGTGCAAAGCAGCCTGGCAGTCCTGGTTGGTAACTCCTGAGCCAGGATCTATCTTGCACTCACACCCTGAGGACAGGCAAGGAGGTGAAGTGACTTGCTTAAAGCCAGAGCAGTGTGGTAGGAACCGAAGGCTTCCTGCTTCCTTAAGCACATTCCTAGCTGGAGTTCCAAAAGGGTGACACTGAGCAGCTCACTGTGACTTGGAGTCACCTGCCAGAGGAACAAGTCTTTCACCAGAGATCAGTAAGGAGAGAGGAAGAGCTCTGTCTGAGGGGTGGGACACCAGGAAGAGAAAGCAGGAGAAGAATGGAAGGGAATGGATGCTGGGAAAAGCCAAACTATGGCGAGACCACTGGAAAAAGAAGTGAAAATCTTCTGCTCATTGAGGCCAAGAGCTGAGGGGAGCAGCACAGCTAGAAGAGCAGGAGGAATGGCAGTGGGAAACAGCCTGCTGCCTGGGAGCATCTCGTGTCTGTGTCTCCATCAGACTGCCACGGGGCAGGGACCAGCAGGTAACCAGGAAGACAGGGATGTAGCAGCTCTGTCCTGCTGCTGTCAGTGGTTATGCACAGAGCTCCAGGCAGAACAGGGCAAGGATAAGGGGACTGACTGCAGCCAGACCAGGCAGTGATGGAGCTGGGCATCCATACCGGCTCCAAAACACCTGCAAACAGCAGAGCTGGGGTGAACCTCGGCGTTAAGGAAGCTGAAAGTGAGACAGAGAAACAACACCAGATGGAGCAAGGGGAAGGTGGGAAGAGACTTCTCCTTTGGGATGTTGTGTGCACCAGTTTTACCTTGCCACAGAGGTCTTGCTTTGCCTCTTCCCCTCCTCCTGGACCAGCGGGGCCCCTGGTGTCCATCCAAAGGGATGGTGGGAGCTGCACCTTGTGGACATGGCCATGGTAAAAGAGAATCTATGGAGCTTCCGCAATTCCATCTCTTCCTGCACAGGGAGGGGGATGCAGCTGCCTGGGGCACTGGGTCCGCGGTCCCTGTCAGCACTTCCTGCTCTGTGGGTGATGCCTGACTGAAGGAACACGGTCCTGGGGTGACTGGGATACAGGGCTGGGGCTCGTTGGTCCCGTTTGCGCCCGCCCCCCCCCCCCCCCCCGTTCTGGAGGGCTCCGGGATGAACTGAGCTTGGGAACCAGCCTGTACAGGTGGAAGATGGGGGTCCCAAGTGTGTCTTCTGCTGCGGTAGGGTTGGGTTCCTCATGAAGGTAAAGCAGCGAGGATGGATGGCCAAGGCTCGGGCTGACATCAGGCTGCCTCGGGGCTACCTGTAACAGCGCCCTGCTAAGCAGCAAGGGGGGCACCGAGGCTAAAGGCAGCGTTGAGGCCGTGCACGGAGCGCCGGGAACGGGGCCGGGTTCAGAGGCGGCCCCGGGCCCGCCGGGCATTTCCCCCGCTGCCGCAGCCGTGGGCGGGCGGGGCCTGAGCCCGGGCTGGGCGCTCCCCAAGAGCGGGGCCGGGG